>NW_021703776.1:24742434-24803287 GCF_005190385.1 Monodon monoceros | reverse complement strand
TGTGTGTGTGTGTGTGTGTGTGTGTGTGTGTGTGTGTGTGTGTGTGTGTGTATTTATTACATAGGGAGGCCAAGCTTTTGATATGAGTGCTACTTCTTCTATCTTAACCCCCAAAGCAACCCTCCCTCTCCTCAATTTCCTTAAAATAATTCATAGAATAACTTTTGGGGGATAAGAATGGGACCAAAGGGAGCCAGGAAAAAACATTTTTTAAAAGAAATATTGAATAACAAAAACAAATTCTAATACTGGAATGGATGTCTAGAAGACAACTGCAGGAAGGTTTACTCTGTGGCACTTAGTGACCTATATATAAAATACTTGGGAAGATTGTACCTCAAGCATTCATAACAATTCATACAGCAGAAAGATACAATTAGCAAGCATCTAGCATCCAGTGCTCTGCTCCACATATGAGCTGAGAAAAGCTGAGAAAAGCATCACAGTGTGAAAGTCTGTAACCAGGGTAAAAGTAAGAATATAAACAAGTTCTATTCTTAGTCCTTGTGTCTCTCAGAGCTTTACCCCTTTATAGTAATGTCATTAGATAGTTTATAGTTTGTTTCCATTATTTTAATTGTCTGCATCATTTTTAAGAGGCTTGTCAAAGATAGCTTGCTAAAATACATGACATTTGAATCATTAAGGAATCATGTTATGATATCCCAGATCTGAAAGTAGAAAGTGCATTTTAATGCTATCATTTGAGAATTTGGGTCAGTACTCCTGGGAGTTCTGAATTTGATATTCATTTTCTTTCTCAGCTGCAATTTTTTTTTCACTGAAAAGACAGTGCAGTGAACCATATAGAACAGATGTGTATGAGAAAGAAAACTGAAAACAAACACAACTGTGCAATGGAATGTGATTGGGAAGAGATGTAATAGAATTCAATATGGTTATTTCTGCAGAACATTCCAACCAGATATAGCATCCATTCTTGGGACCCCGGACCTTACAGCCTTACTTGCCTGCCTAAATATAATTTAAATTAGTAAGAAATTTGTTTTTAGAAATAAACGAGAGACCCTCTAGTGTGCAAAAAGAGAAGTAAAAAGTCCTGGCTAGACTTCCCATGTGTTAATTGATTTGTATGTTAGTAATCAGACAATTGGTCTTGAAGCTACTTTCTGGAGGTCCAAAAAGAAAGAAAAGAAATTACATTGGTGCTAATTGTCACTGCCCTGGGTTGAAGACATATGTTATTAAAAAATGAATGTTCAAAAGACAGTGATAATAAATTGTAAATGAACTGTAAATTAGACCAGCTGATGAGTAAAACAAGAGGAAATTACTCTTTTAATCCGTATGTGCTTGTTAAATGGTGCAGGAGACAGAGAGTGCCTGCCTGCCTTTTCCGTGCCCTGGACCTGCTGTGCTTTTGATGCCTCTAGACAAATCAAGTATGTTCCCAGCAGCCCATGGAGTCCATTTTATCTTTATAAATGGAAAAACACACACGTAAGTAGGTGGCAAGACAAAGTAACTTGGCTAAGGAAATTAAAAACCTATTGGGAAAAATTTTTTTTAGTAAAACAATTTTCTTTTTGCTTCCTTCTTCCTTTCTTATCAGAACAAACTAAAGCTTCTTAAGGCCAAATGAGGTACTGAGACATGTTCTAATCTGCCCTCCTCTGACCAGGCTGTGCTAACATCAATAATCAGAGTCAGCTGTCAGAATATAAAAGTCGGGAAGCTTAGGGGAAAGAGCAAAACTAGAAACTTTAAGACTTTGAGAAAATCAATTTGGTATGTTTCTGTAACATTGTATTTTGTTATCTTAGACTACAAAAAGCTATAGGATACTTGCATATCTTTTTTTAAATTATTAAATTAGGTTGAACGTGTGTCCATTTCAGTGAGGTTTTTTTTTCTTTTGAATGGACTGTGTGTGTGTGTGTGTGTGTGTGTGTAAGAGTGTAAGTAAATACTTGATCAAAATTTCCTGTGAGTGGTTATAAATCCAAGTGTAAGAAGAAGATAAGGAGTGTGGGGAATGGCAGAGTCAGGAAAGAGAGACGGGAGCAAAGATGAGGTAGGAAGAGTAGAGACTTCTGGGAGAGGCTGTTCAACCTGCACCACAAAGTGGTGTTTATCAGTCGTCAGGATACGTTTCCCCCAGAGACCTTTCTGTTCCTGTCTGGATGACTAGGCCTACAGCATGGCAGGTACTATCCATGGGACACTAATGACAGACACAAAAATGGTAGGTATAGGAGAGAAGGAAAAACAGGAGAAAAAGTAGGAGGCGATGGTGTGATATAAGGGGCATGGAGAGCAGAGAAGAAAGAGGGATGAAAAGACAACGCAAAAGGAGAACAACAAATACTGCTACTGGATTACCTTTGAAACTGCTCTCATCTTCTAAGGAGTAATTTAGTGGACTCTGCGGCTTTTTCATCTTTGCTCTACAAGTAATAGAACTAATTATTCATTCAAATACCTGCTCCTAACTGTATTTTATCAACTGTGTGTATTTAACCTATTTAACTCAGTGCATGACAAAGTGGGAGAGATTCTTCATGACCCATATTCTCCATAGAGGGTCTTGTGGGCTCCAGTCCCAAATTCATCAGTATGTTATTGCCAAAATAATGAGGATACCCTTGTGGTCCAGGTTGCCTGGGGAAGTCCAGATTCTGTCTGTCATCCAGCGTAATTATACATACCACTCAATTTTACTCTCTTTGAAAGGGTTCCATTTTAATAAAATGTTATACGGTCCACTTAAATGAACTCCAAGTGAAAGCTGTCATAATATGTGTACAGGCCTGCCTCTGAGACCTTCTTGTCACCCCCTACCTGGAGCTGAGATTTCTTATAACAGTTATCTGGCTCTTTAAAGAACTGAAGAGTTAACAAATATGCAAAGTCCTTTATATGTTAAAAGTAAATAAGGAAATAACTATTTCAAGAGTAGCTACTACATACTGTGACACTTTGCAATCTGTAAACGGTGCCCTGGCTAGGACTGCAAGACTATCCAGGGCTGGGCTGTGTAGGGGTTTTGAAGGATTTGAGACTTGATCAAGGGAAAAGACATGACCATGGTAGGCAGTAACATACAGCAAGCTTTATTGGGTGGCACTTGGCCATGGTTGCATGAGAGGGGAAGTCCCTCATAGCATGTGACGGTCCAAAAGCTTATGGGACAGAGGCCACGCTCCAGAAGGGGTGGGAGCAAGGGAACTCGTGGAGGTGAGGGGCATCAGAGATGCATGTCTAGGTGGTGTCTCTTGGCAGTCTCTTGGCAGTACTGCAGGGAGTCTCTGGGTCAGAGAACTCTGAATGGCAGCAGTGTTGGTGTCTTAGGCTCTTTATGGCCCAGGGTTTATTTGTTGCTAGCAGATGTGGGGTAGGAGTTTGAGCGGGTATGCAAAGGAGGCAGGTGCTGAATGGCTCAAGGTCTGTTTGGGTTATTTTTAAAACAATTGGTTGTGTAAATTTTGAGTTTGGTGCTAGTGAGCTTTTGAGCTCACAGAACTCAGTCTGCTGAGAAGATATAAACAACCTAGGGGCCAATATACAGGGGTCATCTTGGGCTCATTTATATAACAGGCTGATCCGTGCAGCTTCCCAGAGTCAATTGAATGAAAGGGCTGGACCGTTCTGGGTCAAAGGATTGTTACAGAGACAGTCCAAACAACTTAGATGTATATTAACCCCCATAATGTGAGAGAAAATAGCAAATAGCTGGACAAACTCCAGTGGCTTTTTATGGATCAGTTAAGCCTCTAAAACATTTTTTTTCAAATATGTAGCACTGGTGACACCACTGCTCCATCTCAGACTCATTGCCATCATGGGCATCAGTCTTGTACTTTTTCCTGGTACAACTCCTGGTATAGCATACAAACAGGAAGACTTTGGTTTTATTTGATAAATTTAGGTTTATTTAGAGTTTGCCCAAGTGTTTACTTTAGTTAAATACCTTGGGTCTTTTCTGTAATAGAGGAATAGAGATCTTATAGTCTCTGGGTGCTTAGAGATGGTCCAGGCTACTAGACCATTGGTAACTTTAGTAATAATAGCCCTTTGCATACGTTCAGTGTTTTACATTTGTGAAATAATCTTCAGTAATCTGGCCCTTCCTGCAAACTTTCTTACATGTGTCTCTTCTTCTTCTTGCATTAACTTCTTTCTATAATCTTCTAATATACTCAAATATAGGCACTTCGCTTCAACTCTTGAGTAATGCTAACTACTGGCTCACTTTTCTCTTTTCTTTGACTTCCAGGTATCATCATCTTTACTTAACTCACTTTAAAAAAGAATCTTTATTTTTGTTTTTTCCTGTAAACAATTGGGAAAATTCCAGTATAAAGAAAAAAATATAACCTCTAATTTCTCCACCTAAAGATAGCTGCTGTTAATGTTTTGGTATATTTCTTCTAGTCTTGCATATTGCATTTTGTGTCATACCGTATATACTATTTTGCAGTTTGCTTCTTGCACTTCTGCAATCATCCCTCGGTATCTGCAGGGGATCAGTTCTAGGACCTGCCACAGATACCAAAACCTGAGGATGCTCATGTCCCATAGTTGGTCCTCCGTATCCCCGTTCTACATCTGTGGATTCCATCAGCCACGGATTGTGCAGTACTGTGGTGTTTATTGAAAAAAAATCTGTGTATACGTGGAGCCGCACAGTTCAAATTCGTGTTGTTCAAGGGTCATCTGTAGTTATATTGTAAGAATTTAATATTTTTCTGGAATATTTAAGATCACTATAATGCCAAATTGATGTCATATGATTTATTTATTACATCTTGACATTCTTTTCATAATTTATTTCAATAAAAACACCAGTAAATATGTTTGAAGGTAAAGCTTTATATGTTTCCTTAAGGTTATAATAGTTATATTGTGAAAGTTTAGCATTCTTCTAAATTATTTTAAATGTTGTAAATTCTTCTAGAACATTCTGTAAATGAAGTTGCTCTTCCAAGGCTGTGGTGTGCATTGCTAAACTGGCCTCCAACACACTTGCTTAGATTCACTACCAAGTTCTTACCTTCCCAAACCTTAACTCATAGTATACCTATATTCCTTTAAAATGTTTTCTCTGATTTTCGATTAAAAAAAGACATCCTACCATGCATTTTTTTGGTCACCATATGGTTGAATAATTTTAAGTACTTGTATTTTTTTGTTACTTGCTTTTCATTTTTTCAGTAAATTTCCTATTTAGATCTTTTGCAAAATTTTATTTCATGAGTTTATTTTTTTGTTACTGATGTGTATGAACTTTTATATATTATGCTTTCACCCTTTATCACTTCTTTAAAATTCGTTAGCTGAGTGTTGGTTTTGATAAGCACAGAGGATACAGTGCCTGCCTTAGCCTGAATGGGCCCCGTGCTTGGAGAGTCACGATGCTCACATTTATTCCAGCTTGCCTTGTCTTTCTTTTTTTTTTTTTTTTTTTTTTTTAAATAGTTTCTGTCTTCACTGTTTTGCTTAGAAAGAACTTCTCTAACTTGAACTACTTTTTTTTTCTTTTAATTAATTTACTCTTTTATTGTTTTTATAACACTTTTTTCACCTCCTATTTAACCTCTTAATCCATGTGAATGGTTATGGCACATGCAGTGAAGTGGGCACCTTACCTTTTCTTTTCCTTTTAAAATAATTAACTGATGATTCCAGGATCATGTCCATTTATTAAAGAATTTATCGTAAACCTGCTAATTTGATATGACACCTCTGTGTCTAGGCTTTCAGTTCTATTCCATTAATCTGTGCGTATGTTATTGTACTAGTAACATGCATTAATGTTACTTTTTTCTTTATTGTGCAGTTTACTATCTGAAAGTCCAGGTATAGCCTTATTTTATTTAAAAATGGATATTCTTCGTTGTGATTGTAGTTTTTTTAGAAATTTTTCATTATCTTATTTCCTCAAAAACATACCATTTAAATTCCTAATTTATAATCTTGCTTCCCATATTCACAGATAATGTTCTCCTGAAACTCTTTCTTAATATCTTAATCCCCAAATCCAATTGCTTGTTAGCAAGTCTACGAGGATCTCAGTCATTTTATTGCGTATTATAGTGCTTGAATAAATATCTATTCTCCCTTTATAAATTTTAAACTTTTGCAAAATCCTAAGCTCTTTAGTTGCTGGATCGTTCCTAACGTTTTTATTTACCTTGCCCTCACCTTGTATATAGTAAACACTGAGTGTTCTCCTACTGTTAGAAGGAACCTTTGGGACAGGTAGCTTTGAAAACATATCATAAAACATTAAATAGCTTGAGGAAGGTTAGGTTGAATTCTGGAGTACAGGCTGGAAAAGACTGAAACACTCTTCATCTATTTTCTGCAGTGAAATTGTTTTAACTTCAGTTTGTTTTATGGCAGCAGGTAGGTTGGTGTACTCTTCAGGGAAGGTCTAATATGGTCTAAAACACAGTTGTAGGAGCAAGTTTTCTTCAGTGCTTTGTAAGAAGTGTGGGAGACAAAAATCTATCTTTTGATTCAGTTGCTTAAATTAAGGTTAGCTATAAAAATTACAGACACTTGAAAAATTCTGAAAGTACAGTCACCATTGTCATAGCATTGATAATTTTACTCAGTTTGATTCTTATTGATTCAATTGCAAAGTTTCAATTTATAATGTATGGCAGGAGGGTGCATGTTGTACTTGAGTTGCTCCCCCTTCCCCTGGCCCACCATACACACACGTAATAGATTTGAACTAAAGGAAAAAAAAAAGTCAGAAATAACCTAAGAGATGTGTTCTCACTTTGGAATCCATTTCATTGATTTGAATATCCTTATAGATAACCCTCTGTGACTTTTCTCCCATTTTACAATGTTATCTATATTGCATTTTCTTTAATGAAATGAAATAATGAATTTAAAAAATTTTATTGGCAGTATGGGAATTAGTTACAAATGTAAGAGAATGGGGTAATCACTTGCGCTAATTAATTCTGAGAGAATCAGACATGCCTGCCTTCTGCTAAGAGTTTTCCTCATAAATCCCACTAACCTCTTGACCCCTAAATACTTACCGGTTTCATAGGGGTTACTCTTGGGTCAGGATGCATCGATTTCAACTCTAGACAGATCTGCTATCTGGCACTTGTGGGAGCCTGCTGTTCTTTTTTGGTTTAGATGTTCGCCAACTTCCCCAGGTCACCCAGTGGATGTAAGCATAATTGCGACAACAGATTAGATGTAGCTTTGGTATATGGGCTTTACTTGCCTGGTTTTCTTGATATTTACAATATTATGAAAGATACTAGTGACTGCTATCATAAAAAGAAAATCTCCATTAAGTTATTTCAAGAGGTGTAACTTTACATTCATGGGGGAAATGCCATTTTTAAATGGAATTAAGGAGTTTTAAATAAGCATTTTGAATTTATAAATTATTTTAGCTATTCAGTTAAATTTCACAATGATATATATGTGCATTTGATATTTTTAGTCATATTGATATAAATCTATATAAAAATAGCATATCTCTTTATAAAATACCCACTATATTCTTAGTCTTTTAATTATCCCTTCTTTCTTTGTAGCAGTATTTGTGTAAATAAAATGAAAGGCAAGCACAACTCTTTGAATTTTATATACAGTACTTTTTTTTTTTTGCGGTACGCGGGCCTCTCACTGTTGTGGCCTCTCCCGTTGCGGAGCACAGGCTACGGACGCGCAGGCTCAGTGGCCATGGCTCTCGGGCCTAGCTGCTCCATGGCATGTGGGATCTTCCCGGACCGGGGCACGAACCCGTGTCCCCTGCATCAGCAGGCGGACCCCCAACCCCTGCGCCACCAGGGAAGCCCTACAGTACATATTTTAAAGGGTGGAAAGCTTTTGGGGATAATGTTACTTAGTTATCTAAGTAAAACAACTCAATATAATTGAGAATGTTCACTGTCTATGGTATAACAATTAGTAGTAACTGTTTTTTTTTTTAACATCTTTATTGGAGTATATTTGCTTTACAATGGTGTGTTCATTTCTGCTTTATAACAAAGTGAACCAGCTATACATATACATATATCCCCAAATCTCCTCCCTCTTGCGTCTCCCTCCCACCCTCCCTATCCCACTGCTCTAGGTGGTCACAAACCACAGAGCTGATCTCCCTGTGCTATGCGGCTGCTTCCCACTAGCTATCTATTTTACATTTGGTAGTGTATATATGTCCATGCCACTCTCTCACTTCGTCCCAGCTTACCCTTCCCCCTCCCCGTGTCCTCAAGTCCATTCTCTAGTAGGTCTGTGTCTTTATTCCCGTCTTAGCCCTAGGTTCTTCATGACCTCTTTTTTTGGTTTTTTGTTTTTCCTTAGTAGTAACTGTTGGTGTGAAAAGTTAAGTTCCCAGTTGTCTTGTGTAGTAGACATTGAGACTGTTTCTTTAACAACCAGTCCACCCCTCTCCTTGGTGTAACATCCATTTGGTTTGGATGACACTGACCAGTTGCTCACATGGCACTGTGTCTCTTGAAACAGTGACGGGTTCTTGTAACAACCCAGGACTCCCTTATTTAACACATGGCCCTCCACTGTTTAGAATGATTGGTGTAGGGATGATCTCATCAGTGCAAAGCTCAAATCCCTCCTTCTGTAGTTGTGTGAGGAAGAGAAACCTCTCTTATTCCCACTGATCTGGAAGCTGGCTCTCCTAAGAACACGTGTGGAGACTTTGGATGATGAGACACTTGAATCCTTGATGAACATTGAGTTCCCCCCCCTTACATCTGGACTTCTCTGTGCCCCAGTCCAATAAATCCCTTACTGATGAGGCCAATTTGAATTGGGTTTCAAGTTATTTGCAGATGAAAGAAACCCACTTTTTTGGGTTGAAATACTTGTTGTCTTGGAATTAGCCCTGAACTGGATTCCAAATCAGAAGCCTAAATTCTTGTCTTAGCTCTTCCATTTATTTGTGGTTTGACCTGATTCAAATAAGTTATTTTTATGTAAAAAAGGTATGA
This sequence comes from Monodon monoceros, assembly GCF_005190385.1. Classification (NCBI taxonomy): domain Eukaryota; kingdom Metazoa; phylum Chordata; class Mammalia; order Artiodactyla; family Monodontidae; genus Monodon; species Monodon monoceros. The sequence goes on along the minus strand of NW_021703776.1, from coordinate 24,794,330 downwards.
TGAGATTACATAAAAGTCTCTTTCTAGCTCTAAAATTCTAAAATCCTCTGATCCTAGATTGGTTTCTGAATTGAAAAGTGGGGGAAAAAAGCAGTCTGAATTTTGGTTAATGAGAAGTTCATTAGCTTCTTTCAGAGCTAGTCTAGTCCTCTAAGCTTTTGTGAGAAAACTACAGACCTTGAGAGTAGGATGGCAGGCCTGTGCACTCTTTGGGATATATTAAGATGGTATAGATCAAAGTTGATCTGGGAAGATATTAACATGAGCAAAAAATATCACAGAACTTCCTTATGGATTACATGAGCTTTAAGTTTTATTTCTCTGGAATCTTTTGTCTCTGGGATTCTGAAAATTATGTTTCTCAGTACTTTTGTCACTCGAATGTTTCTTTCCCATATATATGAAGGTGTGTACATGTGTGCAAGTGTATGCACATACACACAAACACAATTTTTACATGCTCTTTATTCTTTTTTATTTTTTATTGACGTATAGTTGATATACAATGTTGTATTAATTTTTGCTGTATAGAAAAGTGATTCAGTTATACATACATATATATGGATATGTATGTGTGTGTGTGTGTGTGTGTGTGTGTGTATTTTTTTAAAAAATATTCTTTTCTGGGCTTCCCTGGTGGCACAGTGGTTGAGAGTCCGCCTGCCGATGCAGGGGACACGGGTTCGTGCCCTGGTCCGGGAAGATCCCACATGCTGCGGAGTGGCTGGGCCCGTGAGCCATGGCCGCTGACCCTGCGCGTCCAGAGCCTGTGCTCTGCAGCGGGAGAGGCCACAACGGTGAGAGGCCCGCATACCGCAAAAAAAAAAAAAAAAAAAAATATATATATATATATTCTTTTCTATTATGGTTTATTACAGGACACTGAATATAGTTCGCTGTGCTATACATAAGGACCTTGTTGTTTATCCATTCTATATATAATAGTTTGCACCTCTTAACCCTGAACCCCCAATCTATATTTTACATATTGAATATTGAATAATGCCTTAAAATAGAAACTAGCCAAAACCTAACAGTCAAAAATACCATTACAGGTAGCATTTATTTTCACTTGTGATTCAAGATAAATTACATTATTTATATTTTAAAATCAATATATCTTTAATTCCTGCCTTTCTCTAATTCAAGGATTTACTTTCATTTTAATAAGTGGATGCCAGCTGTTATGTTTTACTTTTTTAATCCCTGTGACTTTTTTCATATTGCTTAAAAGTGCAGATATGAAAAAAGGTGTGGCTATTACAAGATTTTTGTGTTTTTACAGATATCCAGTACAGTTTACTTTTGATTATTGAAGCTGTGAACAGAGACTGGATCCCATGAAAATTATCTGGACCAAATTTATTCCTGTCATAAAATACAACCTAATAACATTTTAGTTTTTGTTTTCTTTTATTAATGAATACAAAGGTTCACGGTACAGATAATAAGCATTTTATATAATAATTATTTGTTCAGGGAAAACTATTTTTTTCCGGGTCCTAACAACAGATCAGTTTTTAAAAGACAGCTATTAAAGGAACAACAGTAGGTTATGGAAACCCTGCAGCCTACGATGATAGCAACTCTGAGAAGAGGAGTTTGGGTATTATTTAAGCAATTTGTTTAGAGGTTCGACCTCACGCACATTTATCTACATTCAGATAAAAATAAACTTGGAGAAGAGGTCTTTATCTCTGTGTAGTTTCTGAGGAAACATCTTAGAGTGAACATTATTGGCCAGGTATTTTGGTTTCTAAGAAATAAATGACCCTTTGGTTGATAATCAGGTCCTGTATATCAGTGGTCCCCAACCTTTTTGGCACCAGGGACCAGTTTTGTGGAAGACAATTTTTCCACGAACTGGCGGGGGTTGGGTGGGGTAGGGATTGTTTTGGGATGATTCAAGTGCATTACATTTACTGTGCACTTTATTTCTATTATTATTACATTGTAATATATAATGAGATAATTTTACAACTCACTATAATGCAGAATCAGTGGGAGCCCTGAGCTTGTTTTCCTGCAACTAGAAGGTCCTGTCCTGGAGGGATGGGAGACAGTGACACCTGAAGTGTGTTGCTTATGTCCAGTCTACTCGGTAAGATGCAGCTTAATTGTCACTTTCCACTCACTGATAGAGTTTTGATATGAGTCTGCAAGCAATTGATTTATTATGGTCTCTAGGCAGTCAAACCTCTCTGCTAATGATAATCTGTGTTTGCAGCCGCTCCCCAGCGCTAGCATCACCGCCTCAGCTGCACCTCAGATCATCAGGCATTAGATTCTCATAAGGAGTGCGCAGCCTAGATCCCTACCATGTGCAGTTCACAGTAGGGTTCGCGCTCCTATGAGAACCTAATGCCGTCACTGATCTGACAGGAGGCGGAGCTCAGGCAGTAACATGAGCAATGGGGAGTGGCTGTGAATACAGGTGAAGCTTTGCTCTCTAGCCTGCCGCTCACCTTCTGCTGTGCGGTCCGGTTCCTAACAGGCCACGGACTGCTACTGGTCTATGGCCCTGGGGGTTGGGGACCCCTGCTGTATATGAACTGTTAATCTACAAAATATATAGGTTGTGTTTTGGCCACTTTTCAGAAATGGCTATTCACTGTCAATCTCTGTTACTGCTGGAAATGGGCAGATTGCAGCCTGGAATAGAAAAGAGGAGCAGAAGGGGCCCTGTACTCATATATTTTTCCAGAACATACTCAATTCAGTTTATTCAGTTTATTGCTTCTTTTATTACAGATACTCCCTGGGACAGGTAAATCTATCTGTCATAAGGAAATTAGCTTAATAACAAGATTCTATTCTTTTTCCCTTCAAATACCAAGATAATGTAATTGGCCCACAAGATACAATGAAGTTTTCGTGAAAAGGGAGGAAAACTTTGGAACTGATCTTTCTGCAGAGCTTCTCTAAATAGAAATGCTGTGACTGGTGGCTAAGGGTAGGTCAAGAGCTGAAAAGGAAGTCAGGTGGTTTTTGCCTAGATTTCCAGAAACCTTTGAAAATTACCACGTCGTGTTCTGTTGACACCTTACACAGGAGTGTCTTACATATGCTTGCCTTTCAAGTCTTGCCCTGTATTCCCTGCACTGTTAACTTAAATTTTGGATGCCTATTCAAGTGAAACTAAGAAAACTTTAAACATGGGGATTAAATTACAATCTTATAGTTTACAGTTAATGTTTATTTGAATTGTTACATTATTTACTTCAAAGAAATGAGAGAAGAGGATTCATGAATTTTATGATAAATTTTACCAAAGTTCCATTTTTGGAGCTTACTTGGTTTCATCCAAAGATGGGAATTTCTTTATGTCAGGAAGATGTAAATTTTGTTCTTTGATATCAATATATTAAGTCTATCAGTGATGTTTCAAAAAAATTAATAAATTGCCTTCCATCTGTGTTATAAATTGTATTAACATAATAGGTTGACGGTAATCTCCTGTTTTTGTATGTGATACATTACTAAAAGTTGTATGTATGAAAGTTAGCATACATACTGAAGGAGAGAAAAACCCTGCTATCAAAGAGCTAAAAATTAATAGAAATTTCTGTTATGCTTTCTTTTTTATGATATAAGCTTCAATGATATATTCTGAAGATTTTGAATATATATGTATGCATGTTTATATACACACACTAACAATTCCATATATGCCTATATCTCCAGTTGAGGTTAGGGGTTGGTCAGTTTTGTTACGTCAAATTTCTATCATTGTCCTGACTTTATTAAGTAATCATATTAATGCTTCTGTCCCCAATATAAGCTATTTTGCTTTCAGTCTGCAATCATTTTATAAAATAAAGAGGCAAAATGCAATTAAAAGTTCAACTACAGGATCCTACTGATAGTGCTATACAGATAAATGTGAAAATGCTGGCCAGTAAAGCCATACTCTTAGGTAGCAGCACTTTGAACCAGCTCTAAATGGTCAACATGAGTTGATTAAAAAAAAAAAAAAAAGTGTCAGTGTATAACCTATCAAACTGTCCATTACTCGAAAGTTGTCCTAGTGGTAGTTCAAAGTTTCAAATAACAGAGAATGACAAGGTGACTTAAACAGCAGACATATTTAATTGAAGGAGTATATCGGGTAATTCACAGAAGAAAATTGCATACAGAGCCAGCTCAGGAGGACACATTTGTCACCACCCCTAAACATGGGCATCATCCTGGCTTATGCTACTGCCATCAGCACTGGTCAACTGGAGCTGTTGTTGCTGCCCCTAAAACTGGATATTGCTGCCACAGCTGGGATGGGTCTGTCACTGTCCCTGCTTCTCTGGGTCACTAGCTTTTCATTCAAAGTTCAGGGCAGTTCCGTCTGATTGGTGGAATCAAAGTGGTTGGCCAAGTCTCAGCGGCAAAAAAAACAGGTAAAACAAGCTTTTGATTTCTGTACTTGATGTGGGCACTGCCTCCCAGCATAATTTATATCTTTAGAAATTCTCTAAACATAGAGACTCAAAAACAGAGAAGTAAAAACTCAGACAGATGTCTATAAAGTTTAGCCAACTGCAGTTAAGTACCTCTAAACACACCTCTGTAGAAATAATTTGACATTTCACGTTTCCCTGATTACTCTAATCAGCCAGGGTAAAATAGACTCGACTCTTTTCAAGAACATGATAAAGTAAAACTGCTTGTTTGATTGGTTTGCCTGTCAGGAAATGAGAACAGTTAAACAGTTACTTAATTGGTGTAGATGTAAATGAGATAATGTGAGTGGAGACCCTAGAAGAGCATATCCTTTATGGTGGGATATATTTAATAAGTGACAGTTCAAAAGCCCATTATGGTCTGCTCAATTTGCTCTTTAAAAATCTGTTACGTTTCAGCAGAAAATCAGTAATTATACTGTGTCAAAGGTCAAAAATAATATCTCCTCAAACAATTATTTAGTGTTTACTGTGTGCATGCCAGTGCACTGTTGCTTACAAGATGTATACCCACAAGATACATCGCCTGAGCACTGTTGCTCTTTGCCTTCCAGTGTATATTGCCTTTAATCAGCCTGGCAGGATGAAGTGTGGCTTGTGGAAAGTAATTACAGGCTTTCGATGGAAATGACAGTGTAAAGCCAGCTAGATGATGTTTGTCACGCTGGAGAGTGTATGAAAAGCATACAGAAACTATGGGCTCTCTGCAGAAAGACCCCGTCCAGAGATGATGATAGAGCTGCTTTGGGGACGCATAGAATCAGAGAGCAACCTGATGGGGGGTGCTGCCTTCACCTTGGGGGGATAGCTGTGCTATTCAAGAAGATCAGGGAAGTTAAAAAGAAAGTGTTAAATAATGAGCACACACTGCTGGGTACGTGCTCTGAGATGGACTGGAATTTAATATGGGGAGAAGAGGGGATGCTATTGAAATTTTGATTGCTTGGGAAAACAGTTCAAATGTGGTATTGTTGCCAGGTCTTTTCAGGGAACTACATGACAGACCCAAGGATCTTGCTATAGGTCCTGAGTAAATTTTGATGTTTAATTGAAGTAATAAATTTGCACTGTGACTTAATTGGCGGCACCAGAGAGCTGGCTGCTTGATGGAAGAAGCTTGCACTGTGCAGCTGTGTATATATTTCATATCAAACTTAATGCTTGCGTGTGAGATTGGTTCACAAACAAGTGATTTTCATTCAGTATACATACTTTTATTGCTACACACTTGAGGTCACAGCGTGTGTGTCCCTGTATAGGATTACATTGGGCTTGTTTTTTCCATTCCCTTATGTTAATGTCATTTTTATGGATGCAGGGAACAAAATATATTGGCGATTCCTCATTCAATCATTCGTAAATACGTGTATTCAACAATTTTTATTTATTCATTGAGTGCCTAATTTATATCAGACATTGATTTAGGGGCTAGAAACAAACAAAAACCACTGACCTCCCTCATAGAGCCTGTATTCTAGTACTCTTTGAGTGTGGGAGTGTATTGCATTCAGAGGAGTGCCCACACATTGTTGATTATATAGGTCTGGTGGTCTCCACTTTGCTTGACGCTTTGTTGTGCTTTAGTAAGGATAACCAAGTGACAGACTTCAGTGAATGAGGAAACAGTAGAAACGAAGAAGGAAAAATTAGAGAGTGCAGTACCTATAAGCCAAGGCCCTCATTCTAGCCCTCATTCATTCAGAAAACATTGCTTGAATTGCTGCTATTGAGTAGGCATTTTTCTAGGGACAAGGGGTATAGCAGTTATCAAGATGGACAAGTTTCTTGCTGTAATTTTATATTTATAAATAAAAGGAGCTATACTATAAACAAGCAAGAAAATAAAAAAGAGATTTTTGGGGCTTTCCTGGTGGCGCAGTGGTTGAGAGTCCGCCTGCCGATGCAGGGGACACGGGTTCGTGCCCCGGTCCGGGAAGATTCCCCATGCCGCGGAGCCTGCGCGTCCGGAGCCTGTGCTCCGCAACAGGAGAGGCCACAGCAGTGAGAGGCCCGCGTACCGCACCCCCCCGCCCCCAAAAAAAGAAAGAGATTTTTGTATAGTATGAAGTACTCTGAAGATTGGTAACCAGAGGGACATAATTCTTAATTTGTTGCCTGGGCAGGCTGCTTTGAATGTGATGTTCAATAAAGGTCCTCTGAGCTGACGTGAGAGGAAAATGCAATGGAGGAAGCAGCCAAGTGCAGGTGTGAAGGCGCCGTTCCAGGAAGAGGGCAGGGAGTGGTTAGTGCAGAGACCCTGTGGCCCATGGAGCTTTGTGTGGTCCCAGGGTCAGAAGGACCAGAATGACTGGAACTTAATGAACAAGTGTGCGAGTGTCTAAGAAGAGTTCAGAGGGGCAGTCAGGGGTCAGATGATGTATGGTTTCTAGAAGAGCATTCACAGTGTGTGACAATGACTGTTATTATTTTCTTCACTGGAAAAATTACTTTCTTAGTATCAAGATACTGATAAGTAGAAGAGGAAAATAAAATATCCTTTTAATTCTATACTCAGGAATAAGTATTATTAACATTGTGGTACTTTTATTTCTGTTCCTCTTTCTATCCTTATATACCCACATGCACATGCATACAGGCACAAACACATGTGCAAACAAGCATGCACACACGTGCAACTTTTTATTAAATTGGAATTATACTCTTTACCTGTTTAAAATCAGTTATTTGCGCTTAATGTATTGAGAATGTTTGTCTCTGTCATCAGATGTAATAATAAAAATAAGGCTATGTTACATAATATGTAAAACATACAATTTATAAAACAGTAAATAATATATAAAATTTAAAAAATATATTTTAATGGCAACATCATAAGGATATACCAATATCTGTGTCTAATTTAGTGGAACCCCAGTTTTTTTAGCACCACATATATCAATCCCATGAACATTTTTATATAAAAATATATGTACAAAATTCTTATTTACTTAGCATAAATTTCTAAGGTGGAAGCATATCAAAAGATATGTTATTATTTTTTTTAAAAATATGGATAGAGTTTGCCAAATTCTCCATCTGAAACTGTAAGCTGTATATGAGAGTGTCTTCATATTTACTCTCCCTGGAACACTGGATAGTATCATTTCTTAAATATGTAAGTTGATAGATAAAAAATGGTATCTCACTTTACCTATTTCTTTTGTGGTTTTATTTAGGACATGAAGTCAAGTTTGTTTATTATATAGTTGTGTTAGTTATCCATTGCTGTGTAATGAATTACCCAAAACTATAGTGGCTTAAAACAGCAAACGTTTGCTGTCTCCTAGTTTCCATGGGTCAGGAAAACAGGGGTGGCTTATCTGGGTAATTCTCAGCGTCTCTTGTGGGGTTACAGTCATATGCAGCCTTGACTGGCACTAGAAGATCTGCTTTCAAGATGCCTTGCTCGTATGGCTATTGGCAGGAGATCTCAGTTCCTTACTGTATAGGCTTCTCTCCATACTGCTTGACGATGGTAGGTAACTTTCTCCACAGCGAATAATCCGAGAGGGCATGAGGAGGAATTCACAGTACCTTTTTATGACCTAGTCTCTTAAGTTATGCCCTGTCATTTCTACTTTATGCTATTTATTAGATGTAGTCACTGAGTCAGGCCTCACCACTTGAAGAAGGGAATATCAAAGAATTTGTAGACATATTTTAAAGCCACACACTAGGTTTTACCATTTTCTCACTGGCATATTGATAGGACATTGACTGTATTGCTACAATTATTGTTACTAATGGACAACTAATGACACCACCTCCTTGTCTATAGTACAGATGTTACTCAGTAAGGGCTATTTTACATGTTTATCATATATTCCAATTCCTGTGCTGTCAAAACTGTTCTTTTTAAAAATTTGGAATTCTACAAGTTAGGTTATATTCATATTGTATAGAATACCTCTCTTTTACAGATTGTATTGAGGGAAAAATATTGTCATACATTTTGATTCATAGATAAATCATTTTGGATTTCTGCTTAAATGAGTTTTGACTTCTGAAAATTTATAATTCTTGTGTGTATGTAGTGTTTGGATTGTTAGTCCATCATCTACTGTCTAGGATTATAAAACTGCTTATTTCAAGTAGGTTAAGATAGATTCAGGAAAGAAGAAAATGATTATTCGAGTTTTACACTGTAGTGAACTGCTTTCCTGGCTCTAGCCATTTGCCTTACACTTGAAGCCTTTTTATCTCCTTGGCTCTAATTAATAGCTGTCTTTCTAAAGCTCAGTTTCTCTCAACTTCCAAGTAGGGATAATAAATGAACTTTATCCACAGAGGAGTTGTGATATTAGTTAGTTATTGCTTTGTTAGTGGTGGGATAGTGGTGATAGTCTGAGGACCAAAATCAGCAAATTGAACAGCAGCAAGTATGTGTGAAATTTGGCCAATTGGAATGGGTTAATTTATGGATGGTAGAAGATACATAAAATTATAATTAAAATTTCCATTTTAATGGAGTAAGTATATTTTATGGGAAAAAATGGGAATAAAATTTGAGAAAGAATCAAGATCATTCTTTTACTGCATATAGGGAAGAAATGAGTAAAAATAAATGACTCAAGATTTTGAGATTGAATAACTGGGTGAATAATGGTATTTTGAGTAGTAAAAGGAAACTCTAGATGGGAAGCTAGGTTCTAGAGAAAGCAGTGACTTTACTTTTCTACATGATGAATTTAACGTGATGGTTAACTTTCTTGCTGTAGCTGGTTAACAGCCAGTGAAGTTAGAGGATTGACACTTCTGAGAGAAAGGATGGTAGTGGACGTGTAGTTTCATTTAGGTGACAGTTGACATGAAAAACAAGAGCAGAGGGTTGAATCTGTGGTTAAAACACGATATTTATAGGGTGGAAGTGGGGAATAGAGCCAGAGTCTCATAGGAATTATGAAATTAACATGTCATTCAGTGTAGCAAGGGGAGGAATTTGTAGTTAAGGAATACAGTTCAAGAAAGGTGATTATGTAAAAAATTATGTTGAGCTTCAAATCGTGGATATTAGAGTAATTAGGCAGAAGCCATAATGAAATAAGTTAAACAGTGAGTGAGACATAAAGGAGTAGTTAGACGGAGTTGAGTAATGGAGACATTAAGAAAGTCTGTGTTTTCAGATTTTTAAACCAGAATGGCCAAAATTTTTAAACGACTCACAGTTCCAATTGTTGGCTAGTATGTGGAACAACTGGAATGTAAATTCATTGAATGTGGGGATGCCCATTTTTATAGCAATTTCTGTGGAAGACTCTTTGGCAGTATCTAACCCTATGACCCACCGATTCTTAGAGCACACCCAAGAGAAATGAGTACATATATCTTCCAAAAGTCATGTAGAATTATTCACAATAGCTCTTACCTGAAAACAACTCAAATGTCCAACAAAATATTGGATAACCTTTAGTAAATTCATACGTTGGAGTGTTGCACAGCAATAAAAAGAATAAAGGACAGCTACACACAACAGCAGTTGCAGATCTCATAGGTACAGTTAAGAGCCCAAGAAGCCAGGCAGAAAAGACTACATAATGTATGATTCAATATAAGTGAAGTTCAAGAACAGGCAAAACTAATCTGTGAAAACAGCAGTCAGAATGGAGGTTACCTCAGGCATGTGGGCAGGGGAGGATAGCTCTTGACTCAAATGAGCATAAAGATATGTAAATAAAGTCTAAAAAAGTAAAAAGTAATGGGGAAAGTTAGAAACAGCTGAAGAGAGAACAGCTTAAGAACTTAATTAGCTGAAGCCAAGTGATGGATCTTTAATTCAAGATACGGAAACCAGAGAGGCAGAACAGCAGTGTAGAACTTTATGACAACATAAGGCAATAGAGTCTCTCTTGTCTACTGTTGATGTCTTAGAAGTCCCAGTTTAATGCTGTGAGTTGGGTACAGGGGAGAATATAAATGAAGAGGTTAATTCTTTCCTGCCACTTTCTTCCTGGTATCTGTTATCTCAATCATTTGCTCAGAAACTTTTTACTTAAGTAACTCTTATGTTCTAGACATTGAGCTGGGTACTAAGGATATACAGTTGAGAGGTGATGTCTTTGCCTTAAAGAATTTATAGTCCAGTGGGGGAAGACTGTCAAATAGACAAAAAAAATTTTTTTTTATTGAAGTATAGTTGATTTACAATGTTGTGTTAATTTCTGTTGTACAGTGAAGTGATTCAGTTATATACATATCCTTTTTTATATTCTTTTCCATTATGGTTTATCACAGGTTACTGAATATCGTTCCCTACACTATGCAGTAGGACCTTGTTTATCCATTGGACCAACAACTTTAATCGATGTACAAATACTATAGAAGCAGGTAGAACATTTCTCAAGTTCCTTAGGTGAAGAGAAAGCCTAAGAGACTTTCAGAAGGTGCACAATGAGGTTGTGGTGCGTTAAGGAAATGGTGAGATGTGAGACTAGAGAAGTAAGTAGAGGCCAGATAATAAAGGGGCTCATATGGCCTATGCCCTTGGAAGCCTCCACACTTGAGAGTGGACACATCTGGACTTGCCTGTAAAATGGAGAAAATGGTGTCCATTTTGCAGTGTTGTGAGAATTACAGGCTTAAAGCCACGCTTGCTGTTGTTTTAGATATTAAAGATACTAAAGAAGGAGAATAGGAATTGGTATCATTGTAAATTCACATTGACAGCTTTAGGAGGATTTCAAAATCAGATTTCGGAAGACCAGTGAGAAGGCTGCTGCAGAAATCCTGGAAAGTGAAGGCAGCTTGGAAGGAAACAGTTCTCGTGCAAATGGAGGAGAGGTGGGAGATAAAAGAGGAGAATATATGTCATGCTGAGTCACTGAACATGACCTTTGAGAGAAAAGAAGATATTTAGGTTTCTGATAATCAGGTGGATGCTGGCCTTTCCCACTAAGCAAGTGTGCAGAGAGGGGCGTCCACTTTCTGTCACAGACTGCTTACACTTCCTGGCACTTTTCCTTGCCATTTCATCTTGTGCTCTGATTCTGGACCCGGGAACCGCCGTCTTTTCAATTTCTTCCCTTTGCCTTCTCTTACAGATCGGGAACTCTGGATTGAAGCTTCCTGACACCCTCTTCTTGTCTTTTTCCTGTATCAAGCTATTTAGCCGACTCTTCTGATTTACTCTCTTGGAAAGGTTCCTTGTCATAGTGTTCTGTTCACTCTCCTTAATTTTATCCTCTTGTTTTTTGTCTCAGGGGTCTCTCCTGTCCTCTTTCCATTCCCATTTTCTCTAAAGCTCATCTTAGCTTTTCATCCTTTTAATCACTATGCAGGACACCTTGCTCCATGTGGCCAAACTGCTTTCTCAACTTTTTGTCGAAATGTGGTCCACATGATTCTAGCAAGTAACTCTTCTTTTGGGTATTTCTAGTTTTGTTTGAAAAATAGGGTGGAGAGGGGAGAGAAGTCAGAGTGGACCATGTGTGACTGGAGGGAGAGTAAATAATTGGGTGATGCCCATATGTTGTTGTGATTAAATAAACCCCCCACAGTATGCCTTGGGTTCTCTCTATATTAGGTCCATTGGCTGTTTCATCCACTTCTGTGAAAGAACCATTAGAAGTTAATTTTATAGCTGTGATATTTTGTGAGTTTTTTTTTTAGTTAAAGTACAAACGTTCAGTTAAAGTACTTATTGAGTACTCATAGAGATAATATCTGAAGCATTAAATTTTAGCCATCTAGTATGGAATTTATTTTTTAAAAGACAAATTTTAACTTTGGTGTAGTTATAGTACTGTATTTCTTTTGATCAATTTCAGTCTTGCCATACTCTGTTTATATTTTACTAAAATTAAAAAAAGAACATTAGGGGCTTCCCTGGTGGCACAGTGGTTGAGAGTCCGCCTGCCTATGCAGGGGACACGGGTTCGTGCCCTGGTCCAGGAAGATCCCACATGCCGCGGAGTGGCTGGGCCCGTGAGCCATGGCCGCGAGCCTGCGTGTCCGGAGCCTGTGCTCTGCAACGGGAGAGGCCACAGCAGGGAGAGGCCCGCGTACCGCAAAAAAAAAAAAGAACATTAAAAACAAAATTTTACACCAAAAATAGGTTTTCCCTCTGCCTATATAAAATATTTAAATGACTTAATTCACCAAAAGTAGTAAAGTAATTTTTACTTATTAATTTATTGATTTTTGTTTTCCAAATAGGTAGCTTGTAGAGTCTATAGGTTTAAAGATGTTGGCTTTAAAAGCTTTAGTTTCTTCAATTCAGTAGGAAAATCATGTGTTTCTGTTGTATATGAGGAAAAGTGTTAGGTGATGGTTATATCAAGGACACTATTTAGTACCTGTAGTCAAGGAACTTATGGGCTAGTGGGAGAAACAGACAAGTGCCAGTAGTATTACAGTAATACCATATTATATGTTTAGGTGCTGTAATTGAATGTCTTATGATGAATTGTTAGCAAACAAATTATTCTGAGCTGTTTTCTTGATTTGCATATAATATCAATTGGTGCTGGGCCATAAATAATTGTGATGCTTATAGACTGTATCGAGTATCTATATCAGAAAGTCAGACTTTCTACACATCAATAAGCAAAAAATTAATAATCCAAAGAAAAAGAAGCAATGTATAAGAAAAGTCATTACACACACACACACACACACACACACCAATACCAATAACATGAAGTGATTATTCTCTTCCAAGACAAATGCAAATCAAAACATTGGTATATCCTTTTTCCCCAAATATGTTTTTCACTGAAAAATAAATATTATCTTTTAATAAGGGATCTTTTAGGTTTTGATATTTGCCTCAAATCTATTTGAATCTAAATTAATTTGTTAATTTTTTAAAAGATTAATTAATTTTATTTATTTTTGACTGCGTTGGGTCTTCATTGCTGCATGCAGGCTTTCTCTAGTTGCAGTGAGTGGGGTCTACTCTTTGTTTTGGTGCACAGGCTTCTCATTGCGGTGGCTTCTCTTGTTGCAGAGCATGGGCTCTAGGGTTCACGGGCTTCAGTAGTTGTGGCATGTGGGCTTAGTAGTTGTGGCTCGCGGGCTCCAGAGAGCAGGCTCAGTAGTTGTGGTGCATGGGCCCAGTTGCTCTGCGGCTTGTGGGACCTTCCTGGACCAGGGCTCGAACCCATGTCCCCTGCATTGGCAGGCTGATTCTTAACCACTGCGCCACCAGGGAAGCCCTTAATTTGTTAATTTTAAGGGAGCTAGATTCTGTATACATTTGTTGGAAGCTTCTAGCTGATGAATTTGGTAGATGAAAATGTATTTCAGAAGTAGTTTGTCCTGTGTTTGAAATGTAGATATAGAACAAATCAAATATGTCCTGGATTCAGTCTACTTTAGCGTAATTTAGTTTTTCTTACAGTTTATCTGGGCAAGGAAAAAGGTTGAACACATTTTTGTTAATAATTAGTCAAAGACCTTTTCTTCCAGTAGACAGTCATGGAAAGCTTTCAAGCCCTGACCTGGTGTATTTAGGGTTTCGTAAGATACTACTTATGAGTTGATTTCTACAGCTATTATGATTTATTTTACATAGAAATGAGAGTAAACTCAGCCATTCTCACAATATGGTCTTCTAAACTAACTTAAGAGTATTTGGAGAAGGTATCCTTTTTTTTTTTTTTTTGCGGTACGCGGGCCTCTCCCTGTTGTGGCCTCTCCCGTTGCAGAGCACAGGCTCCGGACACGCAGGCTCAGCGGCCATGGCTCACGGGCCCAGCCGCTCCGCGGCACGTGGGATCTTCCCGGACCGGGGCACGAACCCGTGTCCCCTGCATCGGCAGGCGGACTCTCAACCACTGTGCCACCAGGGAAGCCCGAAGCTATCCTTTTTGAATCAGTGGAAGCACAAATATATTTTGACAGCAGTAACCTATGGAGGAGTCTGTCTGCTGATAATTAGTAGCACCCTGCACTTATAAATCTTAAATCAAAACCTGGATTTCACATAGACAAAGGAGATGTACCTCATTATTATCTAAAGGCCAGGCAATTTCTCTTTCATTTTCCAAATTGGTTTATTGAATAAAAATGCTTTTGTGGCTTTTTTCAAGGTAACTGAATGGCTCCTATAAGACTGTGTATAATTTTATAAAAAACAGTGCATTAGATGCACACACACAAATAAATATGCTACCATGTAGGTCAAATAGATGATTTAATGAGGTAGAATATATTTTCATCTAACTGTTTTATCATCATATAGACAGAACTAGAACCATTAAAAATAGCTAACCAAAAATACAGTTATAAGATTCTGTATTGCCTCTCACTTCTCAGAATCAAATCCTGGATAAGGGAGAAGGAAAATAAAGAGGAGAATGATTGAAAAATCAGAAATTTATAAGAAAATGGAAAATGGGCTGCAAGTAATGGCAGGTTGTTGAAGACTAAGATACAGTTTTAAGGTAAATTTATCTTGAGACAGCTACATTATAGTCTTACATAGAACCCAATAGATTTTTCCAAATCTTTCATTAGGGGTTGCAGTAAAAGGCAGATATTCAGAGAAGAAAAAGAACCCAGAGCAGATTGAATAAATTTTTGGATGTATATCTCTGCATTGCCAAAATAAGCCAAAAGGACCTGTTGCAAATGAGACTGGGAGATTTTCTTGAATGAAATCCAAATGTGTTCACTGTTAAATAAAGGGACAAAAACTGTACAGACATCAAAAAATGAAAAAATAAATTATTAATATGCATGGGTTAGGTTTGGCCCCAGAGATCTTAGATTAAATATGGCTCAGTTTGCCTCGCTTTAGGAAAAGTGTAAGGCAGTATTTAGAAAAAAATTGTACAGTGAAATTTAGCATTTCAGTTTGAGAAATAGCACTTTGCTTCTAATGAGCAGATGCTCAACTGTGTATTGCGAGACCTGATGCAATTAAAAGATGTTTTTAGGTGGGAGGAGATCATTGAGCCATGTATCGCCTGTGAGATCTACCTTGGCCAGCTTTCCAGGCGACAGATGCAGTTAGATCTTCCTAAGTCTATTCAGCCAGCCTTTAATTTGGCAGCGATCCGTCCAACAATAACTTATAAGACCTGGGTTTGGAAGAAGACTTATGTGTCCCTTTTTAAATATAACAGAGATCAGATGTGTCACTGCAGTGATAGGGACATGCCTGGCAATAGGATGAACCCCGCTGGATTTTCAGGAGAGAAGAGAGAAACTGAAATTGGAAATGGAGGAGATACCTAACTGGGAGAGGCTGCTGTAATATAGGTATATATTTTGATCTCTAGGTATATATATATATATATATATATGTGTGTGTGTGTGTGTGTGTGTGTGTGTGTATACACATATGTGATAGGTATATAGAGAGAAAGGTCTTTAAAGTAAGCGCAAGAATGCCTCTTTTTAGAGTGAGTGGCTCTGTCATCATTGGTGTATCTTGGATGACTCTAATTTTATTTTCAAAATCTTAGATGAGGAAGCAGGTGCATCGTGAGTAAGAAAATTGAGCTTTGAGATATCAAGTCATTTACTGGAGGCAAAATTTGATTCAACTGATATGCTTTCCCTTGTCCATTCTTTTCCTTTTCTTTCTTCATTTCTCTTCAGGTCAGAGGCTGGCAGCATAATTAAAAATTGAATTATTTATGAAGAGCCATTAAAGTGGGTGGCTTGCAGATTAGTCAAAGACAGCAGAGCTGACACTAAGCTGCATTTCTTTTACTCACAGTAAATGATATTGTATGCCCTGAAAATAAGCATATGAAGTTGAAGCTTTTAAAAGAAAGAAAAAAAATAAAAGATTGTGGCCGTTTACACTGAAGCAAACCTAAGTGTGTATCTATAATCATTATAATGTGCAAAAACATCTTTGGTGTTTGCATATATACATACAAGATGTTTCTTGGCCAACTGTTCATTAATATTGAATAGAAATATAATTACCAAGGGGAACAATTTTTTGTAGATATATAAAAATATGACTGGAACTATAAATACACACACATGGGTATCATTAAGTGTGTATTTTATATTTGGACAGGGACATTGAAACAGTTCAGAAACATCTGTCACCAGCACGACATGTTGAGAAGCAAAGAAATGGAAATGGGTGTCTGTTTTCTCAAAAGCATTAGAATCTGTAAACATAAACATCATTTTTTAAAAATCTGCCAGTTAGAATGAGTTTATGGGCCTAATGCAATTTTTCAAAACAGTGAGAGCCTACATAATAATGTTAAACTAGAATATTCTCCAAATTAACAGAGAGAAAAAAATTCCCATATGATGTGTTTCTTTATAGCTTTATCCTGGTCTTGGGGGAAAAACAGCATATTGTGATATGTTTCATTTTGCACAGAGATTGAAGCAAGCCTCTCTTTTTTGTTTACCATACCCATGTAGATTTATTCACACCATTTAGAGGAAAATCAAACATACCTTTGCTTTCCTGGTTTTTTTCTTCCTTTTCATGAGAAATGGCCCACAACGATTGATAATAGTTTTAATAGCACTAAAACTGAAAAATATTAAATATACTCATATGTTTATTTTCATTTTAATGTCTCTTTTAAGACATCTCTAAGCAGAATGTATTAATGCTCTATTGAAATAATCACTTTTATCTAATATTTTTTGTGTCATACTCATTTCTAATTGCAGAGTTAATTCTGTGGATAGGGTCAATCTTCTGATTTTTTTTTTTTTAAGGAAAAATACCAGACTGTTTTTTTGTTTGTATGTCTGTTTTTGAGTCAGTATCAGTGTTTTAAAAATAACACCATTCAGGTTTAATCATTTAAGTTTAGGCTAAAGTTCTCCCTATTTGTCTGGAGCCAAATGACCAAAGCATGATGATTTCCCCAGCATGTTGATGTATATATGTAAAAGAGTAACACATCTCTCCCTCTTCTTGCGTTCTCTCTTTTATGTGAGATTTTGAATCGCCTTCAGCAGATTTTTTCTTGTAGGTCAGTGAATTACATGATAAAATAATAATAGCAATAGCATTACAACAATAATAATAATGAAAAACTTACTACTCTTTGTTATTTGTCAGCACGGAAACATCACATACATTGTCATTTTCAGGAGAAAGGGCAGGTTGGTCACCTTCCTCACTAGCATTTGAAATTGACATTACCTCCAAATAAGTCATTAACAAAGGGGGTTTAATCTACTTTAACACTTTTAATGCCAAGGTCATTGAAAGAAGAGTACCAGTGACATACCGGGCTTCACCAACACCAAAAAATCATTTACCTCATTTTTTTCACTTACGATGAAAATGTTGTATCTATTTCTAACGTCTTCTCCTTATACAAGTGCTTATATTCTCCGTGATAAGATAGCTTATATTTGGTTAGAAATGATTAAGTAGAATACCATCCTTACATGTAGATGGAGTGACTACCTTTATGATGTGATACCAGGAGTGCTTAGAAGACAACGCTCCTTTCACCGGTTCTTATCCCCTCATTGATTCGTACCTGAAAGGAGACTTCATCAGCCTAGGGAAGGCTTATTAGAATGGAAATACCAATGCAAAGGGATACACTTTCCATTGGCCTTAGTCACACTCGGTCATGTGAGAAAAAAGGAAAAGAGTAGTCTGAGAAGTCTACAAATAATGAAAATTTTGGAGCCATACGTACTGCTAAGGAGAGGAAAGGTAATGATGCAGTGCAGGGTTTGCCCAAACGTGTTCCATAGCACCCAGGTTCAGGGAGACAGTCTATAAAAAGAGGGCCATGATCCAGTAAACTTTGAACGTACTTTATATATCTTTCCTCTTAGACTCATTAAACCCTTGGATATATAAAAGACATGGGTAAAGTCCTACATTTAGGAAATCAGTTTACGTTTGTGTAGTCCAGTGTTTCATATATATTCAAATGATATCATATGTATGTGTGTAATATATCATTGTGAAAATTTTTGAATATTACATATGTGTATATGTCTGTATCTATATATATATTTTTTTTATGGACCAAAAAAACAAAGTAGAGAGAGAATAAGAAAGTAGCTCAAGGTAGCAAAGCTAATAAGTGGTTGAGTTAGTAGTCAAACCAAGCAATAGGGCTCCAGAGTCTAGGCTCTTAACCACCACAGTATATGGAGAGAAAGGGCCTCGTGAAGAGCCCTGGTCCTCGCTTCCCACCTGCATGAGCATGTGACCCATGGCAAGCCTATTTTTCAGTGATTTAGCCTTCCATTATCAGTGTTCCTGGATAGTTATGCTTATGGCTTTTTACTTACTTTATAACCCCTTTAGCATTTAGGACTGAAATTAGTATGTACTTAATAAGTATTTAATCAAAGAGTTCTCGTTATCTTTTAACCCTTAACGACCAATCAAACCAAACAACACGCCTCTAGAAGTTATTCTCCCTTGGAACTAACGTTATCAGCTGAATGGTTCTCAGATATGTTCTGCTAACAACTATGTTATCCTCCAATAGACCTTTATGGGGAAAGGATGAGTTTTATTTCTTATGTTGTAAAAAGTTCCTAAAAATCTCTGAATAGTTATTCAAATGATATTCATTAGATGTTTGACAATCAAAATGTAAATATATCCAGAGGATCCTTGGAATCTCAAAATTTGTAGAGTGTTCTGCTATTTCAGTCCCTGCTTGTTTTCGTTTATAATGGAGGAACATTGATACCCACCTCACAAGATTGGGAGACTATGGTAGTAAGTAGCAGAAGGGGCCTTCAGTTAAGCTCAGTGACTGAATAATTGACATTCAAATTTAGGCTTATGGCATAAATAACTCAATAGTGTATCATAGAAATATTACAAAGAGGTTCACATTAAGGATTTAGATTACTTACATATAATCCAAACAACAAATGTGATATGAATGTTGTATATGTGCATGTGAAAGGATACTGAGATATCTATAATTTAAAGTAAAATTTTAAAACTGCATTTTGTATTTTAACCTTATCATCACCTAAATTGTTTGGGTTGAGGCCAGACATAACGGTCCTTTCTTGGATAGAAGATGCCAGGATCCGCAAAGAGCCTACAATACTCCGAGCATGTGTATGTGCACATCTGTCTATCCATCCATCCAACCTTCTATCCTTCTATATCTGGCTCGTCTGTACGTAGATCTGCATCGTCATCTGCCTATCTACCCAGTGTTTATTCAGGGATAAGATATAGGATTTTATTTTCTTAAGTAATTATTATAAGCAGGAAACACACTTTCAAAAGTATTGGCTTGTGTGTTCCTGTTAGTTCAGATGAATGATTCGATGTTGAGCGAAAAGAGAACACCGTGTTTGGAAGATAGGGGTGTGATTAATATTTAAATACCTTCATGGGAGCTTTCTTGGTGTTATATGTTATCTTGTCATCTGAAATTGTTTCGAGTGATACTCCAGGTTTTAAACTAGAAATTCATTGTTTGTCAGAGCAGTAGTGGTTATGAATTGGGAACCTTAGTTCTATAAACCCTGCTGACTCAGTAAAGTTTGCATAAAGCTGGGGGGCTCAAATAGTGTGTCTGCCAGGAATGCTCAAGAGGAGAAATTCCTTAAGGAATTTTTGTCCTTTGACAGCCTTTGTTGCTCATTGTACTGGACAATCTTACATGCTTTCAGATTGACCAGGGAACTATTTCCTTGGATGAAACTCACAAAGGCATTATTTTTCCTTCTTCTCCCTGTGGAGAAGTGGAGAACTAAGTGAATCGGACTGCAAAACTGTAATCTCTGAAGGATATGGAGAGGGGGAAAAAGTCATTGTGAGTATATACTCTTTAGAATGGAGAACATTTGATTTACTTTAGTTGTGAGAGTGGTGGGCAGGTTTCCTTCTTTCAGCTCTAATATCTTCAGACTTTATCTCCACTTGTACCTCTTTCCATCCAGTCCCAGAAACATGTCCTTTCCTGTGCTAGAAGTTAATGGTATGGCCTGTTGTTTTTTTTTAATGATTTTTTTCTGTTTATTTTTTTTCTTCCAGTTTTATTGAGATACAGTTGACATACATCACTGTATAAGTTTAAGGTGTACAGCATAATGATTTGACTTACACACATCATCAAATGATTATCACAATAAGTTTAGTGAACATCCATCTTCTCATATAGATACAAAATTTTTAAAATAGAAAAAAATTATTTTCCTTGTGATGAGAACTCTTAGGATTTACTCTCTTAACTCTCATAAATAACATACAGAGGTGTTCATTATATTTATCACATTGTACATTGCATCCCTAGTACTTATTTATCTTATAACTGGGAGTTTGTACCTTTTGACTGCCTTCCTTCAACTCCTCGGTATGGCCTGTTTTTAAAAATATTTGCCCCCATGTCTCCCAACTTGGGGGTCTCCCTCCACCAACAATCCGTGTTCCTATTTTATTTTCAATCTCTTCCATTTTGCTAGCTCCTGGCTCAAAGCTTGTAAATTTATGCATGCTCTAATCTCTCCCATCTTTATAAGATAAATCTACAAACAAAACAAATATTCTTAAACTCTGTGTTCTCTTTAATTAAAATGTTTCTTCTCTCCTTTACTTTATAGCCACATTTTACCAGAGCTTTCCAGATTTTTAGATTTCACAGACCAGTATATTCTTTTAAATGTGAGAATTAGTCTAGATTACTAACAACTACCATATCTCACCAACTGAATTTCATAAAAGAGAGGATCTTATAACACATAAAAGGAGGAAGGACATGTTTATGTTATTCTATTCTGACTATCTGTTTTAGCGTTAACGTAGTCCTGGAGTGTAGAATTTTTACTCTCATTAATTCCTTCCTTCATTTCTTTATTGTGATCTCATTGTTGCAGTTCAGTGCCTGTATTTAGATTTTAGGCATCACTACATTGGCTTTGAATCAAAACAGGGAATGCGATTTAATTCAGTGGATTGCGTTGCCAGTTGTAAATGGAAATTATCCCGAGATGCATATGTCTTTTCCCTGAATATAGATGACTGGCACTGAGTGTGTGTTTTCAGTGTCAAGATAGGGGTAATATATATGACTGGTGGTAAAATATAGACTGCTGTGGGCTTAGGGCCAGAATCCTGTCTCCTATTCTGTGCCAGTCCCTTCGATGAGCAGAGCCGATGAGACCTGATTTGCTCAACTAAAATGTCATATGTAAGATACCATACTGAGTGTCATTAAAGGAGGGAAGATAAACTATTTTTTTGACTGGAACTCACTGAAATTTTATTTTTCTTTGTAACGAAAAGTATTAAAACTTAACAGAAATACAGATAACAAAGACAGTATACTATAATCTGGTTAGTATTGGGAAATACTAACAAAATACTTCCGAAGTTAGATTTGTTGCTACCACCTTCATTGTTGATATCATCCCTAATGAATTCTCAGCACTTATTGTGGGTAAGGTTTTTAAATTTTTGAAACTTGTGATATGTTTATTATTTCCAATGATGGTAGTGTTATCAGAGCATGTACTAAGTAAGATATTATTTTATGAAATATGTCTTATTTAAATTTTTTGCTTCAAATTTTAAGCGACTTAGAGATTCAGGTTATTTCAGTTCTTTGTGCTTTTGTCACAATATTATTATCATAGTATCTTTTTTTTTTAGTTTTTATTTTTTAACTTCTTTATTGGAGTATAATTGCTTTACATTGGTGTGTTAGTTTCTGCTGTGTAACAAAGTGAATCAGCTATACATGTACATATATCTCCATATCTCCTCCCTCTTGCATCTGCCTCCCACCCTCCCTATTCCACCCCTCTAGGTGGTCACAAAGCATTGAGCTGATCTCCCCATACTATGCGCCTGCTTCCCACTAGCTATCTATTTTACATTTGGTAGTGTATATAAGTCCATATCATAGTATCTTTTAAGGGTGGCTTGATTAATGGTCTTCATCCTAGGTTCTAACTAATTAAGGTTTTCTAAATAGGACAATAAACTCATATTGAAAGATTCAAATGTACTTTAAAAGCAGTTCTCATAATTCTATACCACTAATCTTTATTCTCTTTTCGATGTATAAAATATTAACATATGTCTGTATTTTCCTGTTTCTATAAATGCATACAATGATTACATGCACTATGAAATCAGTTACTCTATGGCTAAACTTAATGCGATTTTTAGCAAAATATATTAGAAAATACACACAGTGAATTATAGAAGATAAGAATAAATTTATACTTTTATATATTTTTGTCAGTACTTGGAAGCTAGAGTTGAGGCATCCCACAACTTAGAAAGAAGATCAGAATTTGATACTCAAATTTTAATTGCTATACGCAGACACATATTGGAGGGCTGAAACATGAGTCTTAGGAATCCAGAATCCAGAATGTTTTCATAACTTGACTGAATGTATTCACTTATTTAAAAAATGAGAGTACTTAGTTAGTTAACTAACTTACTAAATAAGTTAGGCAGTTAGTTGGTCAGTAGTAGTTCAAGTAAAGAAAGAAGGAAGATCATAGAGAAAACCTTTTCAGTGACCAAATGTTACCTCTAGAGGGAGACATTTAGCCATTGGTCATTGACATTTAGGTACCATTGGTGAGATTATCCCTAGATGCATCAGCCTATTCTAATCATTCCCATTAACTATTTTATTCATCTAAGGCCCCTCATTCTTATCACATGATCAAAAGCTATGTATCATTTGGCTTTTCAAGAAGTTCTGCCTGCAGGGAGATTAATGTATAGGTTATGTCAACTATAGTAATCCAGAAAATGATATTTCTTATAAGTAATTGACAATTTTGTATTATACCACAGTCTTATGAACCAAGTTAATTCTTTCCTTCATGAAATGTTTATCAGGAGTCTGCTAATGGGGTCAGCTGTATTTTGTAATCAGGATAAATCAGTGAATAAATAGGTAAGTTGCTTATTCTCTGAAACCCTATATTCTGGACTGGTGAGATAGACAAGATACATTCACACTGAGAAAAATACAGTAAAGGAAACTAACATGATGATATAATACAGAATAACTGGGGGGGAGGAAAGAAGTAGTTTGGGGGGTGGAGTCTGTAGGTCACTTTTGAAAGGAACTAAAGGCTCCGAGCACTTATTTAGCAAGTGAGAGAACAGTTTTCCGAGCAGAGAAAACCAAATGTTCTGAGCAGACCAGAGTTTTAGTATATAAAGAAGGCTAATAGAGGTAGGGATAGATAAGCCTAAATACAACCTTGTAGATCAGTGAGTTTGGATTTTTTCTAAATGCAATAAATAGATAAATTGTACATCTTCACCTGAGAGATGGATCTACTTCAAGGGTACTGATGAAAATGGGATTCTAAATCTCTAAAGCTGAAAGCCTGATTCTGGAATGTGGTAAATTTAAACAAGGTCATGAACTTTATCCTATGAGGTCTTTTGAGGTCTGTTTTTCTCACAGCCTGAGCCTGTAGACTCTTCCTGTATATGCTAGCAAAGAAATGAATGAGAAGCATAACATTATATATATCAACAATGCCTCATAAAATGTCATGCTTCTGATCATTATTGTTTCAAAACGTAGGACTGACCTTACAATGCTAACTCAGAGAGTGATACGCTTATTTGGGCAAAAAGAGACCATACAACCTAAAGAGACATAAATGCTGCTTTATAGCTAGGTCTTAAACATATCCTTCCTTCCACCACTAGGAGTCTCTACCAAAAAGGCACACAAAGAATTATAAACAAGAATCATAGGAGAACAAATGAAAATTAAAGAAAAGTAAACCAGTAAAAAAAAAAAAAAAAAATATATATATATATATATATATATGAAAACAAGCAACCATTTATGGCTCCTTTTTCTTATAATTACCTTCAAATTGTACTACACTTTTCCTCCTATTAAGCATATTTCAGGAAAACACAGGATATCCAAGGGATTTATTCTGAATGCTAATTTGTTTTGTTTGTTTTATATTCATTTTTGGAAGGACAGAATAAGAACTAACCAAATTGAATTCTAGAGTTGGAAAAAGGTGAGAGGAAGGAGGATGTGATCTTTTTAAGTCCTTACTGGTATATAATTCACTTTTTTATAGCCCCCATTTAGTATGTAGCAAAGCAAAAATATAATTTGAATTTCCTTATTGGTAAATTAAAATAAAGATTAGATGAATAATCTGTTGGTGGCATCAATTTTTGATGTCATTTTATTTTTAAAGCAGAATAAAAACACTCCCCAAGCACAGATCAGGGGAAGGGTGAAGCTACTCATCAAATTGAATTGTCAGGGAAGAAGAGCGTTCCTTTGCAAAAAACCTGCCACTTAAAAAAATATTTTGACCTCATGTTTCTTAGCCATATGGGAACATACTAAATTCAAGGTTCAATAGCTTCAGGGAATCTGCTGTAAAACCTTGCCAAGTGTCTGGAGAATAAACAGTAAGTATATTTGATTTCTGGTGTAAAAATCATATGATAAAAATACATTATGTGGGACCGTGGAATTTATTAAATGAAAAATACCAGAAAAGGATTTAATATGAAATATCATTAACAGCATTAATGCACATTTCTTTTGTATGCCAATATTGTATGTCTTACCAGATGTTTTCTGGTTGTCTTCATTTTGTGTATTAAAATATTTATTGATATCTGTCAGATTTTTTTATAAAGCGAAATCATCTTCCAGAGCCAATAATTTTTGTTATTATGTCCTTGACTAATATTCTTGGACATTATACGTGAAATATACAGTACCGTATTTACAAAGTTCCTCTCTCTCTTTGAGGATCCCCCTTTTCAAGCACGTTTAAGAAGTCTTGCCCTGGGCTTCCCTGGTGGCGCAGTGGTTGAGAGCCCGCCTGCTGATGCAGGGGACATGGGTTCGTGCCCCGGTCCGGGAAGATCCCACGTGCTGTGGAGTGGCTAGGCCCGTGAGCCATGGCCGCTGAGCCTGCGCATCCGGAGCCTGGGCTCCGCAATGGGAGAAGCCCCAACAGTGAGAGGCCCGCGTACCGCAAAAAAAAAAAAAAAGAAGTCTTGCCCTGATGATCATCCCTACCTCAGTTCACACCTTTATCGTTTCTGACCTGTGTTTCTAACTGTCCTCTTGCTTTAGATCCCCACTGCCCTTTGATTCAGTTCATTTTCCACATTACTGCCAGTCATCTTTTTTCAGATTCAAAAATTTTATTTCCCTACCCCAAATCCCATACTCATTTCTCATCCCGTTCAGGATATAATTCACATTATTTTCAAATTCAGACTGAGCCTGTGTTCCAGCACAGCCCCTGTTTCCCCAGCTGTTCCTCTCTCCCTTCTCTAGGGCCACTCACACTTTGTTTCCCTGAATGCTGACACGCTGTGTCCTGACCTTTGAACACCCTTCATTTTATTCAACAGGTGAATTTTTTATCCTTAAATGTGAGTTTTCTTCACAAAACCTTTCTAGATTATAGTCTCCCTGATATGTCCCGCAACTCATTCTCTCTACTTTCCGTAGTTTGTCTCTTGGTTGAGTGTTTTTTCTTAAGCAACTTACCTCTTAACACACTGCAGTGACATTTTGTAGTGCTCTGACGCTTCCTATTTTGTAACTCCTTGAGCCCAGGAACTCTGTATCTCCATTGATGAGTACAGAGGACATTCAGTAAATGTATATTTAATGAGTGAGCAAAGGCATGTTTAATTAAGACAGGGAGTAGGGCTAATGTAGTTGTGATAAGGCCAGGCAGCCCTGCCAGTTTTCAAATCCTGGCTCTACTACTTACCAGCTATTACTAACAAGCAACTTGCGTAAACTCTCTGTGTTTAACTTTCCTGATTGGAAAATGAATGCTACAGAAATAACTAGCTCGGAGTATAACTGCAAGGACTACAGAAAGCAATTAGCTAAATGCTTGGCGTATCATCAATGCTCAGACAAATGCTAACTATTATTATTATTGCAAAGGAGGGAAGTTTATCAAAATTATAGTATACAGTCTATTTTGCCTATCCCAAAGCTTACTCACATCCTCATTTTAGAGTACAAATAAGAATAGGGTAGAACATATTTAGAAAATAGTCATTAGTGTAAAGTCTAACAAGTGAACTCTAGTAGATAACAGATAAAAAATTTGATGCACTTATATTTTAAAGGATATAACTTCAGGTAATGAAAAGTAAATAAATCATAGAAATAAAGTAATGATTTGCTAGACTTTATCACTCACATCCTTTGTATTTCTACAACTGATAAAAAATGTTGACAAAACACTGACAAAAAATGTTAAAGGTCCTTAGGAAACTAGGCATTGGCATCAGGCAGATCCAGGTTTGCATCCCATCTCTTGTTCCCTCCAAGCTGACCACTGATGGACTACTTGACATTTCCTAATTATCTGGGGAGTTATTTTATTTTTTTGGCCGTGATGCACGGCCTGCAGGATCTTAGTTCCCCAACCAGGGATCGAACCTGTGCCCCTGGCAGTGAAAGCACAGAGTCCTAACCACTGGACCACCAGGGAATTCCTGGGAGTTATTGTAATCAATCTAATGTATGGCATACAAAAGTCTGGAAAAATATTTTTAATATATGTTTCTGAACATAAAAAGAACAAGGAGCATAGCTGCGTTAAATCACTTACATACCAGAAAGGAAATGGAAACGTACATTAGAGCTCAGTCCTTTCACACCCATACCTCTTCATGGGGGTAGCTAATGGAGTGAGTGAGTGCTTTATAAGGATCCAATTGCATCATCACAATGATAATATATTGTACTTTTGGGGATTATTTCATATATGTGTGTATTTATATATTTAATTTGAGGTACAGTTTATATACAGTGAAATGCTCAAGTCTTATGTGAAACTATGAGGTTTTTTTTTTTACATCTTTATTGGAGTATAATTGCTTTACAATGGTGTGTTAGTTTCTGCTTTATACCAAAGTGAATCAGTTATACATATACATATGTTCCCATATCTCTTCCCTCTTGTGTCTCCCTCCCTCCCACCCTCCCTATTCCACCCCTCCAGGCGGTCACAAAGCACCGAACTGATCTCCCTGTGCAATGCGGCTGCTTCCCACTAGCTATCTACCTTATGTTTGGTAGTGTATATATGTCCATGCCACTCTCTCGCTTACAGCTTACCCTTCCCCCTCCCCATATCCTCAAGTCCATTCTCTAGTAGGTCTGTGTCTTTATTCCTGTCTTACCCCTAGGTTCTTCATGACATTTTTTTCTTAAATTCCGTATATATGTGTTAGCATATGGCACACATATGCAATGGAATATTACTCAGCCATAAAAAGAAACGAAACTGAGCTATTTGTAATGAGTTGGATAGACCTAGAGTCTGTCATACAGAGTGAATGAAGTAAGTCAGAAAGAGAAAGACTATGAGTTGACTGACGCTTACTGCAATGTAACCCTGACTCCTATCAAGATATGGACAATTTCCAGTACCCCAAAAGTATTGTTCTCAGCGCAAGATTTAAAATCTCTTTGTTTTCCAATATCACAATAGCGGCCTGTTTTCGGTGCTAGTATACTGACCATTACATGAGCCCTTTAAAAATAAAGAAATGATGCGGGTGGCAGAGGCAAGTGGTATTTTAATACTGTTTAGTAACTTATTGTTACATCTTGGCATTGAGAGATGGGCGATGCAGGGGAGTTATTAGAGATCAACATTCTTTATTACGTCTGCTTTAATGAAGAGTTTTGAATTCAGATATAGACTGACTTGTTATTTTTCTTATGACTTATTGTTCCTGGCTTCATTTATTTAAATACATAGATAAATATGTAAAACTGACTCTCTTAACATTTGAAAATATCTGGAAAAAGATTACTAAAAATTATACAAATCAAGTCCTGAGGTGTTCCTGTGGTAAAATGTCTAAGTGATTTTTGATTGCTGATAGCCTTTGGAAAAACTGATAGTGATGGAAAACAAAACTTCAAATGGCAGGTATTTGAAATTACTAGTAAACCATAAATCTTTTTTAAGAGGAAAAAGAACACACAAAAGAGCCAATATTTAATTTCTTAGGAGAATGCTGCATACTGAAAGCAGAAGGCTAAATATACATTAAATTAAAGTGGTAAGAAATTGATATTCATTAAAATTTGAGATTGGTTCCACATAAATTATTTGCTTAATCAAGAACAATTGAAGCTTAGACTCCTCCTGTAATAGTGATCACCCTCAGAGGGAAGGTAAGGGATGCTACTAACTGTGGGTCCTTTAGAATTGCCTTGTATATCCTAAGTTATGTGATGAAGTAAAAAGGAGAATAATCTTCAGTACATATCATTAGGAAATGATAAGTTCTTATTTATATGGTGTTTAAGAAACAAAACACTTTCCCATTCTAAAACTCATTTATATAGGGCCAACTCTGTCCTCTACATAATATTATCAAGCTTCTTTATTAATAATTTTTAAAAAGTTTTTACAGTTTTTAAAGATTACTTTCCATTTACAGTTATTACAAAATATTGGCTACATTCCCCATGTTGTACAGTACACCTAGTAGTTTGTGCCTTCCACCCCTGTAGTGCCCCTCCCCCATCCCCACTGGTAGCCACTAGTTTGTTCTCTGTATCTGTGAGGCTGCTTCTTTTTTGTTATATTCACTAGTTTGTTGTATTTTGTAGATTCCACATATAAGTGATGTCATACAGTATTTGTCTTTCTCTCTCTGACTTATTTCACTTAGCATAATGCTTCCAAGTCCATCCATGTTGCTGCAAATGGCAAAATTTGGTTCTTTTTTATGACTGAATAGTATTTCATTATGTGAAATACTATTCACATAGTATCCATCTTCTTTATCCATTCACCTGTCGACGGACACTTAGGTTGCTTCCATATCTTGACAATTGTAAATAATGCTGCTATGAACATTGGGGTTCATATATCTTTTGAATTAATGTTTTTATTTTTTTCAAATATATACCCAGGAGGAATTGCTAGGTCATGTGGTAGTTATATTTTTAGTTTTTTTAGAAACCTCCATACTGTTTTCTACAGTGACTGCACCAATTTATATTCCCACCAACAGTGTACAAGGGTTCCCTTTTCTCCACAACCTTGCCAACATTTGTTATTTGTGTTCTTTTTGGTGATAGCCATTCTGACAGGTGTGAGGTGATAACTCATTGTGGTTTTGATTTTTTTTTCCCTGATAATTATATCAAGCTTCTTTAAAATGCAGAGGAATTGCAGGGGAGGTATAGAGACTGTTTTGCTACTTGTCTACTCACAGTTCATTTCCTATTTTCTCCCTTCTCAAAGTTCTCCTATGGTATCAGTCATAGGATTTAGGTAGGACTGATTCCAGGCCCAGAACCCATCACTTAGGAGTGGATTTTGATTGGTGTAAACCATCTCGGTTCAGGATTGGAGATAAAATCTGCCTGTGCCAATCAGCACAAGATCTGTCCTTGATTATGGAGTGTTCTAATAGTTAGGATTAGGAATATTGTTTGATAGTTTTGAGAATATGACCCATGTTCTTCCACTGGATAAAAATAAGGGTGATTTCAGCAATTCCCAGCCATTTTGCAGCCATGAGGTTGGCATAGCTGAAGATGACGTGCTGAAGATAACACCAACACAGGGAGGAGGTCAGAGACCGGGTTGTGTCTTTTCTTTTTTAATGTGGCAAAATTAGTCTTTCATGATCTGGTTGTTTCACACCTTTTTCAGCCTCACCTCCAGCCTCTTCCCTGCTATACTCTTTAACCCAGCCACATGATCCTGTGAAGAATTTCCAGATTGTCCCATCATCTTAATTCTATGAAATTCTTTTTTTCCTTTAAGTCCCTTTACCTAAAATCCTTCATGTAATCGTGCTTCTTCAATGCCCGACTACCATTTATTCTTCAGGATTCAACTCTAGGAAAACTGTCTGCTATGGTCTGAATGCTTGTGTGCCCCCCAGATTCATATGTTGAAACCTGATGCCTAGTGTGATGGTATAGGCAGGGAGAATGGGGAGGTGAACCTCCCTATGAGGTGGAACCCTCATGGATGGGATTAGTGCCCTTATACAAAAGGCTCAAGAGAGCTCTCCTGCCCCTCCTGCCATGTGAAGTTACACTGAACAGACGACCCTTGAGGGCCCTCACCAGACACCAGATCTGCCAGGAGCCATGGTCTTAGACTTCTCGTCTTCCAGAAGTGTGATAAATAAAGGTTTGGTGTTTGTAAGCCACCAGTTGATGGTATTTTTCTTACAGCAGCCAGAATGGACTAAGACACTGTCTCTTTGAAGTATTTCTCAGCATCTTTTACTTACCCCTGTTGCATCTACTGATTATGGTATTCCTCCTCTGTTTTCCTAGGACACCTTGGAAAGTGGAAAGACTCTTAAGTTGAATTTTAATTGGATAATTTGGCCTCTTTCCTCCTAAAGAGCTCCTCCTAAAGAGCATCTTTAGGATTGATATTTTTTTTCATTACTGTGTCCAAAGAACTGTCCCTTCATCCTGATAGTACTATAGCAGAGTTTTGATAGACTATGTCAATCCTGTCTTTTTATAATTGAGATGTAGCTGCATTCTGGTGATATTCTGCCCTCTATATGAAACTGTTAAAAATAATTATCTTTCAAATGACATCAGGTGCAAAAATGATATTACTAACTTGGGTTCACAGTGTGAACTTTCACTTTCAACTCTTGGAAAACAAATCACTTGGTTATTTGAAGTATTAGCCTGTGAATAAGAAAACATGGATTCTAATTTTATCTTTTACATTTTCATAATTATCAAAATCCTGTTTTAAATGATTGTGAGAGCAAAGTGCTTAGGAAAATAAACAGCACAACTCAAATAGGGTCACACCTGGGTTTCGTTCCTGTGTGGGTGAGAGAGCTTCCTTCTCTTATCAAGTCACCAGAATTGCCCTGTCCCCAGTTATGCCTTTTAAAAGGAGGGACATGAGAGAACTCTCGTGGAGGCATGTATAGTCCATGGAAATCTGCCAACAATTTTTGAAAAACCAGTCAAAGTAAATGCCTGACTGCTGAGAGAGCATTGTTAACTTTATGCATGAAGTACTTTATCATTGTCATTTTATTATGGTTATTGTTATTATTAATACACATAGTCATGACCTATGGCAGCTTGGAATCTAAAACAGGCCTGCGAATATCTCCAAATATCCTTTGTTTGGCCTGCTCAGTGTGTTAAAGTTGTTAACTTGGTTGCAATATAAGGTGTGGAGTGCCTGTTCCTTATACATGGGCCTTTTCACACATTTGTGTTTTACTTCCTAGTTTCATTTCTCTGAAACAGGAATAGCTGGGATTCTTCTTATCAGATATTGACGTCTATGTTTGAAGAGCTTAGGGCTTCTCTCTCTCTCTCTCTCTCTCTCTCTCTCTCTCTCTCTCTCTCTCTCTCTCTCTCTCTCTCCCTCTCTCCCTCCCCCCCCCGCCCCTATTGCATAGAGTTCAGATTGTTATTTGTAGAATATTTCTCTCTCTCCAGATTTTAGGATTACTGAATAATGAATTTATAATGCTAAAACTTAATTTATCCGAAGGAAATCTTACAGACTAGATGAAAATGATCATGGGGGCTATCTCCTTATAGTTAATATTTAAAAAAAAACGGTTTTGTCAACATGGTACCATCAAATCAAGCAAAGCCTTTGTTTCCATGACAAAGTACCAGCAAGTCCAGCAATACATGATTGGATGTGTTTTAGGGCAGAGCTAAATGGCCCTGTGAGAAGAGTTTGGTCCTTTCACTTTGAATTACGCATTCGAATTGGCTTGAAAAGGATTGGTATGGTTTAATTCCATATCAGTTACTGAAATGTTATTTCTTCATGCCAGATCCTTATTTTAAAGTTCCAAAGAGACATAAAAGAGGAGAAAGCAACTAATAGGGATAGCAGTCCTAAAACTTATACTCGTGCTCCATCCAGCTTCCCTTCTTTTCAAAGCGGGTTGCTTTGGTTGATAAGCGATGGTCCAAGGGATCAGGAACAAGACCCTAGGAGTGGGAGTCTTCTGTGCCTTGTGTGCTCTCGGCGGGAATGTGTCTGTGTGCGTGTGTGTATTTGTCGGGTGGCAGTGGGGAGGGGGTGGGAGTGTAGAGTATATTGATAAATAGAACTAACAGAATTAAGCCAAAAGGGCCCCAGAATCTCACCTCCCTCTGCCCCAGCACTGTGGGTCTGTATAACCAGGCAAAGATGGTTTGCCCTTTTCATAAAGATCAAAAGTGTCTGAATATTCCCCAAATAAAAAGTAAAACACTTTTACGAAGCAACTGGTGATTGGAGGAGCTTGCACAGATATCTCAATCATTTTGTCAGCTGATCAAAGAATAAAGTCCCTTCTCTCAGCACTCCTTCCCCCACCAGCATTCTCCACATCCTGCTAACGCGTGCACACACACACACACGCACACACACAGATCAGACAGGGCTTAAAGCAGAGACTTTGTCTCAACAATACTAACAAAGTAGTTTTTAAAATAAAATGCTCCTCTTGGAATGCTGAGAAAGTTCTGTAATGTTTCTTGCATGTTTTGTTATCAAATAATAATAGATTGCTAAATTAAAAATGATACATGTTTATAGTACCAGATATTTGTTTATTGATCTGAAAATATATTCGTATTCTACTATCATGTGAGCAAGAACAGGTTACACAAGTATATTTTTAATGTGATAAAATATATATAAAATGTGTATATTAATATCTCTGCATATGCATAAAATATGAAAGTATATATAGGTGTCAGATATACTTTACGATATTAACTGAGTGGGCTGTAGAGTATTTGCTTTTTTTGCTTATCAGTATTTTCTAGTTTTTATTTCTACAATGAGCATGAAGCACTTAGAAAATAAGTATTTTTTGTTGTTTTTGAAAAACTTAATGATTGATCAGGGTTCTTGGATGCAGAGGCTTAGGGCTTTGAAGGGATGTGACTCCTGTGATAGCCTGAAGTAAGTTTACCCTGAATGCAGAGGATCCAATACACACAGACAAGATAACACCTGACCTTTAATGAGCTGAGGCCACAAATTTATATACATGCATATTTATAGAACACATGTATAGTAGTAAGTAACATGCTTATAAACTGTGAACTACCGTAGAAGGGATGTTTAAGTATAAACCTCTAGCTTATGCTATGCAAGAAAGTGAAGTATCAGGGCTTTTATAACTAACCACCAACATGTGTTTTACTCTGTAATGTTCTCAGTTTCTCCTCCTTGAAAATGAAGACTTGATAGCATTTTATTTAAAGTGAACTTTACAAAACTAACTAAAGGGTTGTCTAAAGCGAGAGAGAGAGAGAGAGAGAGAGAGAGAGAGAGAGAGAGAGAGTGTGTGTGTGTGTGTGTGTGTAGCTGGACAAAGAATTTGCAACATTTTGAATTACTGAATGTTTAAGAATGCTTGGCTTGCAAAATTTGGTGTTCCATTTTATTTATAAAACAAATATCCTCACCAATCTTACTGTATATAGTGTTTAGTTATTCTATCACTAGAGTTTTCTTCCATCTTGGGAAATACCAAAACGAAGAGTTCAGTTGTGTTGTGGAGACTTTTGCATGAATAGATAATTATCCAGGGGTTTATTCAAGACAAAACCAAATTTTGCATCAGTGCAGAGCTGAGCAGGCTGTAAGTTCAAGAGGATTTGGAGAATTTTGTCTCACCTGTGATGAAGGTGCTTGGAGTGAGACAGTTATTGTTAATACTATGAAATATTAATGTTCCATGGCCGGCCTAAGATTGGCCATGGACTTGCTGCCCAGGGGACATATTATAGTTCTTCTTGGTATCAGTGCTGCTTCCTGGGTTTAAGTGGACATGCTGGAGGATGCTTTAAGCTTTGTTGGAAAATCAGCACTGAGCCACTGCGACATTTTCAATTTTATTATACTTTTCCGAAGTATGAGAGACATTAATGATCAAAGATTTTTTTCTCATGTATAATTCATATGATGCTGATGGAAAGCACATCGCCATTATCTGTAGTAGTGGAATATAGTTAAAATTATACGTTTAAAATAATACTAGTAATTTTGTTCGTATGTGTTAAAGTCGGAAAGTTAGGACTGTTAGGAAAATATTTTGATTTTTGAAAGGCCTTAGTGTCTTCATCTTTTAGCTACTCTTTAAAACAGACCTCTAGGGTATACTTTATCAAGCTGTCAATATATGCACCTTACTGAAGATGAAATTTGTAGAACATTCATGATCTGTATTTGTGACCTAGGCAGTCCTACCCTTGACACCTTTTAAGCTGCTTTTGGAATACTGCTTTGCCTCCTGTGGCTTAGCAAGACACTTAATTTAAGAAATACATGTTATCCATACCCATGTACAAATTGTGTGTGTACATTAATATTTTCTAATGCCTAGCATTGCATTTTCATTACCTTTATTTATTTGTTTCTGATTGCCCTTTACGTTTCTCTGTCATGTAAATTTAGCTGCATAATTTTGCCCCCAGATTTATCTGTCAAATTTTGCAGATCCATTCCTAAGCTTTGAAGAGAAAGACCCACCGAAAATCTTACATAAAGGAATAGGTACATAATGACAATAATCAAACCTCAGTTTTAACACACACACAAACACATTTTTAAACTAAGTGTACTACAAAAACATTAAATTAATAAGGTGAATAATTACGAGTTGTGCTTCTACCATCCATTTGCCCATGTGAGATTTTATAAAAGTAAGTTACTCATTTATGATACAGGGAAACATAGGAAAGCTGCTCACAATAAACTTGTAAAGATCAAATATGATAAAAGATGTGGTGATACTTAAAAACAAAATTAAAGTTACTATCCATAGAGAAAATTTGAAAGAGGATGCTGCATCAAGAATTCTTAAGTAATGAAGAACTTTCTTCCTATTTAGAGTCATTTTCCTTTGTGTGACCTTGTTTTCCGGCTATTAATTTCCCCTAATTATAATCATTCTGTGTTTTATTCCTTTTTTTTTCTTGTTTAATTTCACTTTCTTTTTATTTCAACTGATGTGCAGGCATTTGGCCATGTTGTGTTATTTCCACACGGGCTTTAAGCTCATCTCTTAGTAGTTATTACTTGATTCAGTTTAACATAGGTTAGGGCTGGTGGTCTACTGTAGAAAACTTTATAAAAGTAAACCTAAACATCCAATTTGCACCTAAGAAAATGTAAAGGCCATTTTTAAATGCAATTATGATTAATAGTTATTTTAGATTGCTTCCTTCCTCAAGCTCACTTTCTTCTTTTTGTCTTATGGGATTATAGAAACCTCTTTGATAAATAAAAGGATTTGTATGCAGTTTTGGATACCTCATCCCTTAGTGGCATGAAGGATTTGAACTTAGAGCTGATTAAAATCCTAATAAATGAATACACATAAGCATTTATCCATTGAGATAAAAATGGTAATTTTAATAACAAGAGTGCACTTTGTTTCTATGAAATGTTCTCCCTTGAGGAGCTCAGTGCCTTTGAAAAAATTATAAAACACACAAATTTTCTCATTATTGTGCACATTAATTAATGAATGAAAACTCTTTTCCCTCTCATTTAAAGATACAAATCAAGGTGAAATATGAAAGGCTTTATACCTCTAAATTAGTCTGTTGAAAGAACGGTGAGCTCAGCCCAGAAAATTCTTAAAAGTCTTTTGTCTTTATTCCCTTTATGAAGCCAGCATGAGGTTTCTGGTCACCTTTGAAAATGGGAATTTTGACATTTAAATGCAAGAACCTCAAATCATACTTTTAAAAACTCAAAAGCTAGAGCGAAAATGTAAATAATTCTGTGATTTCACTTTTGGAGGCTATATAGAATAAAGATTAAGGTGTGGGGATCTAGAGTCCTACTATGTGGGTTTCCTTCTGGCTGCACCCATGCAGTGTACAGGGTAAGAGTGGGTTAGAGACATGGCCTCTTGCTACCTCAGCCTTCTCACCTCCAAAGGGGGATCACGACACCTTGCTCCTGGGTTTGTTGTGGGGGTTGGAAGAGATAATGTATGTAATACGCCATACTGTTTGGCAGGTAACCCCTACTCAGTAACAGTTGCCTATTTTAATAATACTTTGATAATAATAACTGACAATAACAAATAAATATTCAGATATCTTATCTGTTCTAATTGGGAATTTTGTTTCCCCATTTCAGGAAAAGATGAACCAATTATATGTCAAGCTATTTTTTAAAAAATGCTTGCAAGGCATGGAATCCACTGTAGAATTGAAGTTTTAAATGATCTATAACTAAAATCAGCCAGGATTCTTCTCTTTGGAAAAATGTATTATACATAAAACTTGTCCTTTAATGGTGCTTGTGGAAGGTGTTCTGGTGGAGGGAGGTGAAAGATGGGGAAGACTTGAAATAAAAAAGAGGTAAACAGTTTAGTTCTGTACACCATATTTAAAGGTTTGCTTTCATTATAAAGCAAAAGATCAGAGCAGCACAGTTTAAAATGTCTTGCTACAGAACTTAAATAGATATTGGGAGCACAAATATCTATTTAGCATGTAACAAAATGTTTTGGTATCCTAACTATCCAGAGTTAAATATACAACTTTTCAGTGCTTGAAAGATTTTCTTGAACATTTGATTTGTGATTTTAAAAGAAGATTGACTTTCATGGTATGATGAACTATTTCTTTTTTCCGGAGCACAGGCTCCGGACGCGCAGGCTCAGCGGCCATGGCTCACGGGCCCAGCCGCTCCGCGGCATGTGGGATCTTCCCGGTCCAGGGCACGAACCCGTGTCTCCTGCATCGGCAGGCGGACTCCCAACCACTGCGCCACCAGGGAAGCCCCTGAACTATTTCTTAACTGTGACACTAAATATGATTTTAAGGCACACTCTTAATTTTAATAAAATGTGAGCAAAATACGTTTTCCCTGCTTTTGCAAAATACTTTTTTTCTTCAATAAATTCAGTATGAGCCTGACTCAAAAAATTGATTTGGAATGTGTGGATGTGTATAATACAAAACAAACAAATGAAGCAAAAAAATAAAATAAAATAATGCAGTGAGTTCATTTGGCGAAGGAAAATTTTATAGTTTATATAATGAAAATCTCTTCCATGTTATTTGATTTGCTGAGTAAGATCTTTTGCATTTGACAGAGCCATGTTCTTTCAGTGATTACTACTATAAAAAACATAATGCCAGTTAGCGTATGAGCATGAAAAAGTGGACTTTATTTAAAAAGATTCAACCTAAAAAATTCTTATTAGGAGGAATGAGTATAAATTAGTTTAAATCCCAAAATAAAATTCTTTGTCTAACAGAAAAGTGAAATATTTGTAGTGAATTTGAATATGATACAAATAACATGTTCACTCTCACATCGTGAGAATTGCTTCTGGTAGCTATGTCTGCTGTTAGCTGTGTTTAAAGATAATAATGTCTCAGGTAGGTTAGATACTTGAGTAAAACATTTGGTATCACTCATTATTTTAGTCTAGTGTATTGCATGCTACTCTCTGATATTATTTCTTATTCTTGGCAATAAAATTCATTTACTGTTACTTCAAGGATATTTAGATTCACATAATGTTAATTAAACCGTAATTAATCCCTAGCTCATGCATTATAAGAGACATTATCACCTTTTTTTTTTCTTATTCAAACTTTTGATGATAGATTTTATCTTCTTTATGAAGGTGAAGTAATTGAAGAGTTTTGGATAATGATTTTCGAAGCTTACATCTGAATGATTAAATGCACTTGAGGAGGTACCATCATAATCCTGCTCTTACAGCCCAGGACATTATATTTTTTCCTGTACTAAGGTTTTCAGTAGACCAATACTATGAATAGTGAGGCAATTTACTCCTAGAGGAATTAAAGATAGTAGCATATATTTCTGCTATTAGCTTGACGCTATATTTATTTATTTTATTTCTTTCCCTCTGGAAGCTTGCCACTGTATATAAGTTCATACTGTTGATATAAACATATTAACACTAAACATAGAAATTATTTCCACATATGTGTGCCTGGGCCCAGCATTATCCCTTCTGACCTAGTCTCCTCCCACCTCTCCTTCCATTCATACACACACACACACACACACACACACACACACACTACCCCCTCCCCACCCCCAAACATTCCAGAATGATTAAGAGATTAACATCTGAAAGGTGACATGGTGACGGTATAAGTAGACCTCTTGGGACCCCTTTTGTCATGAGTCTCCAAATTGATCCCACAGAGATGGAGTATTCCCGGATGGTTGAAATTGCATTGTGGGGTATTGGCTTGTCTTCAGCTGTCTGACCTTAAGTAGGTTCCAGCAATTCACTGGAACTCCAGATATCCCTGAATTAATGCAGAATATAGTCTAGATTAGCATGATTCTCTCTGAAGCTACTTTATAGTGTTGAGAGCAAAATATAGAAAAAAAAGTATTTAGGTTAAATGTTGAGCTACAGAAACAGTTTTATCTTTAATAAGTAAACATCTATTAATCTAAACCATTAATAAAGCTTATCAAGGTGTCTGATTCATAATTGGGTTAATAACTACTGAAAAAATCTGAAAAATTATTTTCAGTTTACATTCGAGTTACGTCAGTCCTACTATACAACTGGTAGCATTGGAATACTGAGAGCCTGCAACCAAATTAAAGATGTTTTAAGGAGTGCTTTAGATCCTTAGGTTTGCATACTCTTAGTTCAGCTCTAATCTTTAAATAATTCTATAACGACACTTTAAAGGTGCCTTTTAGGTAAAATTTAAGGAAGAGTATTTTATGTATTTATAGAACAAATTATTACATTAATTGATGAATTAATTAACATATAAAGCAATAGGAAATGAAAGATACATGGTTTGTAAGAATTCTTTGACGCATTGACACTGCCAGGTCAGTAGTACAGTTAGACTTGCCGCTCGACTTTGAGATTTTAAAGCCCATTTTATGTTTCATTTTCTCATAAAAGGCTAATATTTTTCTAAGCTCAGTTATAGATTTAAATCCAAAATGTAAAATGGGATTATTAGCTCAGGAATGAAATTTGAATTCTCTTGAAGTTTATAGTAAATTAGGAGATGGAGAAGGTGAAGGAATATAACATATATTGAGAACCTGCTGTTTTAGAGATTCCATTTAATTTAATAACCACAGTAAACTTATGATGTCAGTGATGTTAATATAGTTTTATAGAGAGGAAACAGCCTCATCGACATTAATTAATTTGAGTGATGCAAGAGTTTAGGGGCTTTCCTGGTGGCGCAGTGGTTGAGGGTCCGCCTGCCGATGCAGGGGACACGGGTTCGTGCCCCGGTCCGGGAAGATCCCACATGCCGCGGAGCGGCTGGGCCCGTGAGCCATGGCCGCTGAACCTGCGCGTCCGGAGCCTGTGCTCCGCAACGGGAGAGGCCGCAAGAGTGAGAGGCCCGCGTACCGCAAAAAAAAAAAAAAAAAAAAAAAGAGTTTACGCATCATAAGCACATAGATAAGTTCAAGTCGACCTTGTGGATAGGCTAAATACTTACAGTAGGTCTTCCTTGCCTTCGACAAAGTCATTTACTCGGCAGGAAAATGCAGTCGGCTTCTAACATAATTTTTAAAAGAGGCAAATAATTTAGACTTACTTCTACCCTATGGAAAAAGTCTGGCACTGGCTTTAACAATATAGGTTTAAAATGTAAAATAGCTAGTGGGAAGCAGCCGCATAGCACAGGGAGATCAGCTCAGCGCTTTGTGACCACCTAGAGGGGTGGGATAGGGAGGGTGGGAGGGAGGGAGACTCAAGAGGGAGGGGATATGGGGATATATGTATATGTATAGCTGATTCACTTTGTTATAAAGCAGAAACTAACACACCATTGTAAAGCAATTATACTCCAATAAAGATGTTAAAAAAATGTAGGTTTTGATATCTTTATAATGGATACTGGGAAATTAATTTTTGTCTTTTTTGTGTAGTGAAAGAAAGGCTTTGTAGCTACATAAATGTGCCTTAAAGAGAAAAATTAATTTGCTAGAAGAAATTTATCAGATAACACAATTATTTTTAGCTGCTACTCCTATAATTACTAATGAGGAGAAACTTGGAGGAAACAAGGGAAGTATCCCTATAGCAGTGGGGTTTTTTCTGTTTGATTTGTTTTGTGGAAGGGGTGGTGCTTACCGAATATTTAAAAATGATTAGTCCATTGAATCATGACTGAGTGAAGCTAAAATTTTAGTTCCCTTATGGTGTCTTTATATAGGCCTGATGTTTTTTTTACAGCATACTCTAAATTTATCACATTTGGCCCACATATATAGCTTCATTTGGCTAAGTTACTGGTATTTAGAGGGAATAAGATTTAGGTCTCTACTAGCAGCATGCTCTTTAATGTCTTTTATTTTCCTGACACAGTAGTATTTCTAAATTAATATTCTGTTGCTTTTAAAGAAATTAGAGAAAAGAGATGGTTTTAACTAAAATACTGTTGTAAAAATAAGCATAGCTTACTAGAGCTTCTGTCAGGTTGCTATTCCCTTTTTATCGGTTTAATGTATTGGCTCCTAATATTATAAGGGGCCTCCTAAGACTATATTACTTAGTAGTATTTTACTTACCTCAAAATGTCCTTATCCTAATACATCATTTGTCTACTCATTAATTTTTTTTTCATTCAACAAAGGGTTCTTCCACATGTATTTTGTGTCAGATATTGTAATGAGTTTTGAGAATAATGAGATGAATAAATTCAGTTGCCATGTTTGTTCTCAAGCAACGTCTAGTCTATCCGCAAAGACAGATCCATCAGAGTCAACTACATGTGTGGTATTAAGCAGTGACAGTTTTCTGTTCAGCAAACATTTAATGAGTGTGTGTCGTGTGGCAGGCACAGTGATAGCAGTGAAGGTACAGACATATCTAAGTCTAGGTTGTGCCTCTTAAGGAACTCAGAGACTCTTTGGCAAATGGAGGTGTAAGCATATGGTTTGTCTTGACCATGGCTGCTAGAATTAGATTCATGGTTCTGGGAAGCACAGGGGAAGGGCTGTTTACCTGTGGGGGGCTAGGAGTAACAAAGGGACTGCTACTACCTGACTTGGGCAATGCTGAATGAGAAACATGCTTGGCAATAACAACAAAAAAGTAAGTTGATTGGACTAGAGAAACTCCACAGTAGAGAGAACTTAATTTGTCTTCTGTCCTTTTGGTAGCCCCACAGAATGTTATATTAAAGAATTTGGGATTTTTCTTGAAAATGACATGCGGCCATACAGGGACTTTAAGTGGATCACGTTAGTTTTTAAAAATACTTACTCCAGGAGTGCAGGAGACCTCCTAGAAAGGGTTAAGGCCAGAGGCCAGAAGACTTCTCATTAACAAGAAATTTCACTGTTACGGACCGTGGCCGCTGGCTCTGTGTTGAAAGTTGGCAGTTTATTTGATCAACTGAATTCAAGTTCCTATAATTTTCTGGGCTCTGTGTTGGGATCTGAGACTATGAAGAGGCTGTGACATGGGCCTTCCCATAGGCATTTTCTGGCATACAAGTGTAAAAATGATTCATAGTCCCCCTCCCTGAGGTTGTTAGAGATGATCTTTAGCTGTGTTGGACTTATTGAAGACCTTTCCTCAATTTGCCTTCCACATATTTTTTCAATTAAATTAAGCTTAATAGAGAGTTTCATTGGTTTATACCTAATGGATGTTTTAAAATTATACATCATATTCCTAGAGACCAGCAGTTTATAAAAGACGCGCTATAGAAAAAGTGAAATATGTATGAAAGTGTCATGTGCCTATGAACTTTGGACCCTCAGAGGTACCTCATGTTCACCATAGATAAATAATGATAAATAATAAAGGAAATCATTTCAGTGGAATTACTGATTTTCTAGCAGGTTTTGCTGTTATTTATTTTCCTAATCCATAAATACTGAGAGCTCTGTTATGGGACAGACTCCACTATACTTTGATAGTAAGAAAAGTTTGCAAAGATTTTGGATATCACCCTTAGAGTCAGCACTGATGTGTTCACACCTGGCCTCTAGTTATATGTTCATAAACTCCTGATGGTTTTAGCTCGGTGCTGGCCTGTAGCCCATGTTAGTTTCGAAGGCTTAGCATACTTGGGTATTTTCAAGTCCAGTGACCTTGGTCTTTGCAGGTTTCTGTTAGGACCTGATCTGCTTACTCAACATCACTAATCATCAGGGAAATGAAAATTAAAACCACAGTGAGATACCACCTCACACCTGTCAGAATGTCTGTTATTAAAAAGACAAGAAATAACAAGTGCTGGAGAGGATGTGGAGAAAAGGAAACTTCATGCACTGTTGGTGGGAATGTAAATTGGTGCAGCCACTGTGGGAAACGGTATGAAGGTTCCTCAAAAAGTTAAAAACAGAACTACCATATGATTCAGTAATTGTGCTCCTGGGTATTTATTTGATGAAAACTAAAATGCAAATTAGAAAAGATATATGCACCCCTATGTTCATTTCAGCATTATTCACAATAGCCAAGATATGGAAGCAGCCTAAGTGCCCATCTATAGACAAATGGAAAAAGAAGGTTTGGTATATATATGCAATGGAATATTTCTCAGCCATAACAAAAGAATAAAATCTTGCCATTTGCAACAGCATAAATGAACCTAGAGGGCATTATGCTAAGTGAAATAAGTCAGACTTATAAGTGAAATACTGTATAATTTCATTTATATGTGGAATCTAAAAAACAAAACAAATGATCAAGCAGTAGAAATAGAGTAATAGATACAAAGGACAAACAAGTAGTTGCTAGAAGGGAGGAGGTGGAGGGGAGGAAATAACTAGATAAGGGAGATTAAGAGGTACAGACTTCCAGTTGCTAAATACATGAGTCATGGCTATGATATGTACAGTGTGGGGAATATAGTCAATAACTATGTAATGTCTTTGTATGATGATATAACTAGACTTAAAGTGGCAATCATTTTGAAATGTACAGAAATATCAAATTACTATGTTGTATAACAAGAACTAACATAGTGTTGTAGGTCAGTTGTACTTCAAAACAAACAAACAAACTGATACAAAAAGAGATTAGATTTGTGGTTACCAGAGGCAGATGGAGGAAGGAGAGGGAATTGGATGGAGGCTGGCAAAAGGTAAACGCTCCCAGTTATAGGGTAAATAAGTACTAGGGATATAATGTACAACATGATAAATATAATTAACATTGCTGTTAAAGAGTAAATCCTAAGGGTTCTCATCACAAGGAAAATGTACCTTTTCTATTTCTTTAATTTCGTATCTGTATGAAATGATGGATGGTCACTAAACTTAGTGTGGTAATCATTTCACGATGTATTTAAGTCAAGTCATGTTGTACCTTTTAAACTGACGCAGCACTGTATGTCAATTATATCTCAGTAAAACTGGAAGAAAAAAAGATGTGATCTGCTTCCAACCATTGCTGGTGTGACTGATTATTAACTTCAGCATATGTGTGGGAATGACTACTGGTATGATGTAATTTTTCTGCTCTCCTTTTAGATTGGATTTAAGTAAATTGTGGTGTCAGAATAAGAACTTATTAAAAAGGTTAGCATAAGTCTGCTTGCCAGTGAGGAACACAAGAAAATATAGGTCCTGGGATTTCCCTGATGGCACAGTGGTTAAGAATCTGCCTGCCAATGCAGGGGCTATGGGTTCGAGCCCTGGTCCAGGAAGATCCCACACGCTGCGGAGCAGC
Organism: Monodon monoceros; assembly: GCF_005190385.1. Classification (NCBI taxonomy): domain Eukaryota; kingdom Metazoa; phylum Chordata; class Mammalia; order Artiodactyla; family Monodontidae; genus Monodon; species Monodon monoceros. Next base: position 24,750,308 of record NW_021703776.1, on the reverse strand, counting down.
TAAGCCCGTGCGCCACAACTACTGAGCCTGCGTGCTGCAACTACTGAAGCCCACATGCCTAGAGTGCGTGCTCCGCAGCAAGAGAAGCCACCACAACGAGAAGCCCTCACACTGCAACGAAGAGGAGCCCCGGCTTGCTGCAACTAGGAAAGCCCGCACGCAGCAATGAAGACCCAATGCAGCCAAAAATAAAATAAAGTAAATCAAAAAAAAAAAAAAAGAGAGAGAGGGTCTTCCCTGGTGGTGCGGTGGTTGGGAGTCTGCCTGCCGATGCAGGGGACGCAGGTTCGAGCCCTGGTCTGGGAGGATCCCACATGCTGCAGAGCAACTGGGCCCGTGAGCCACGGCTACTGAGCCTGCGCCTCTGGAGCCTGTGCTCCGCAACGGGAGAGGCTGCAACAGTGAGAGGCCCACGCACGGCGATGAAGAGTGGCCCCTGTTTGCCGCAACTGGAGAAAGCCCTTGCACAGAAACGAAGACCCAACACAGCCAAAAATGAATGAATGAATGAATGAATGAACTGGAGAAAGCCCTCGCACAGAAACGAAGACCCAACACAGCCAAGAATGAATGAATGAATGAACGAATAAATAAATAAATAAAACCCTTCTTTGTTTAAAAAGAAAAAAAAAGAGTCCATCTGCCAATGCAGGGGACAAGAGTTCAATCCCTGGTCTGGGAAGATCCCACGTGCCGCAGAGCAACTAAGCCCGTGCGCCATAACTACTGAGCCTGCTTTCTAGAGCCTGCAAGCCACAACTACTGAAGCCCGTGCGCCTAGAGTCCATGCTCCACAACAAGAGAAGCCACCGCATTTGAGAAGCCTGCGCACTGCAAGGAAGAGTAGCCCCTGCTCACCACAACGAGAGAAAGCCTGTGCACAGCAAGGAAGACCCAGAGCAGCCAAAAATAAATAAATAAATTAAAAGAAAAGCAAATATAGGTTCTGTAAAACACAAATTAGATAGTGGTTGAATGCTGGACTTGAAGACGGACAACACTGAATCCTGCCCTTGTGTCCAGTATGAATTTGTTGTGTGAGTTCAATTTCCTTACCTACAAAAGAAGATAGTACCTACTTTAAAATGTAGGATGGTTGAGAGGATGAAGTCAGATTATGTAGAAGATAGTGTGTGAAAAAATGTTACTGTATAACAACAAATACCTGTGAGTAAAAGTAGTAATGTGTAATGCTTATATCACTCTAAGCATGCTTCCTTATTTTTTAAACTGACATCTCCAGTTTCTAAGTAAGCCACCAATTGGACCAGTTACTTTGGCTACCGAAAGTACTTCCATTAGGAGATCAGAATGTTAAAGTGAGGTTAATAATTGTTCACGATTTGGTTGTAAAATTGGAAGTACTTAAATAAGTAGGGTTTAACACAACCTATTCATACCTGATAGTCCCAGTAGAAAAAAATAGCAGAAGATAGAAAAAAGAAAAATCTAAAAAACAAGACAGAAGGATATGTTTGTGTGTATATGTGTGATGTTTTGCCAATAACACATATAACTCTGATATCTTGCATTGAGTATTTACTCACTGAGCTAGCTTTAGAGGTTCTAGTTATTAGATTTTCTGTTTAGTTCCTGATGTTACTCCACACTTTAAAAAAGTACAAAGGGGAGGAATTATTTTTAGTATCAATATTTTGAGTTTTATTAGTAGGAAGATACTTGAAAATCTTGTTTTTAGGATTTAGAACACTCTGGTTCTAAGTTTTTACATAATTTGTAAAAGTGTTGGATAATAGTACTCAGCTATTAGAAAAAGACACTTTAAAATATGTTCATAATAAGCACAGTGTTATAGAATTAGTGTGATAATTTTTACTTTTACAGGTGCAAGTATATGATTTAGGTGGACCCATTAAAATAAAGAACATTTTTATTTATAATTGTATTTTAATACCCAGTTAGCAATATAAGTAGATTCCACCATTGCTGAGAAAGCAGATTTCCTTGCACAAGGTCTAGCTAATTGGATTATTCATTATTTTATTTCCCTCTTCAATAAAAAATTTTAGAATTTAGAATAAAAATCACCTGCACCTAAATTAGTTTTATGGCATGGAACTCTGCCATAAGTGAGGAAATATTGTTAAGAACATATGAGTCAAATAGAACTTAAAAATAGTAACATTTTTCTTCTATTTTTGTTATATCGTCAAGTTGGATACTTTTCGAAAAAGCCCAGTATAAGAAACACTACTAAATATAAACAGACAAAGGCTTCTAATAGCTTTATTTGAATTCCTTTTTCTAACTTAAATCAGTGAAGAAAATGGCTTACTCAGAGTCAGTTTTTCTAATATACAATTGGTTAGTGTAGAGATTACATTATGAATGTCACATTTAATTTAAAACTAAAGAGAGAAATAGCATTATCACAGAGAATGTGCTCTTTTGTGAATGTCAAATGCAACTTGTTGAAGGTCTTTTGAAAAACAAGTAAGACTGTACGTTAGTTATGCATGCCTGGAGCACCTACCAGTTTGGCATACAGATGCCAAGTACACTATTGATCTGCACTGTTTATAATGCAGGTTGGCTCCTGGAATGACACTTGTCTCTATTTTCCATTTGAGAGGAATGAGTCTGTGCTTCGGAATGGATCCAAAGCCCCTGAAAATTTGCTTAGAAATAACATTCTTGCCTAGGAAGTTGGTTTTCACTTTCCATGTTTGCCATTTACCTAGTAACAGCGGAGTTTCTAGAGAGGCCTTTTCTCTCTGTGCTGCATTTTTCTTCTCAAATCTTGATTTTCCTTAACAAACAGGTGTCTTTTTGTTAGGATGGTGCTACACAACTGAGAATGTTGTCATATGTTGTTAGCCTGCTCATTTCTGTTCCCTTCTTGGCCTTTCACATGGGTTATTGGGAGGGTTAGGAGGGTTCATTCATGGAAAGTTCTTATACAGTTCCTAGCACATGGTCAGTCATCAGTAGGTCAGGTGGTGAGTATATCTCGATTAGAGAGATGAGGGAAATGAGTCATGGAAATATCAGCTCGTTAGTACAGAGACATCATTGGGCCTCATGTACAGTGACATTTTAGGAAACATCCAGGCCATCCTCGTCTCCTTAACTGTGGCGCATTGGCTTGTCATGATCCCATAGCTCCAAAGCTAAAAGTCCAGCCATCAGGGTAATTAGGTAGTGTTCCTTGGCATCTTAGGCAAAATCTAGTAAAAAATATGGAAAATCCAGACATGATGAAGTCATGAGAATGAATATAAAAGGTAAAAGTAGAAGAGTCATCAGATCTTTTATCAGTATTCTGATGATTAATCTTTGGTTATTCCAGCTGTTACTGTCATCACCATCATCACCATCACTTCATTTCTCTGGTTTAACAGAATTTAAAGTGATGTGTGAGAATGGAATGAGTTACTGGCAATTAAAAGGATAATTGGATATAGTGAATTCATCATGCTGCCGGTGCACTGAAGGAAGCTTCCCCTCCTCTCAAATGAAAGTGCCTTTGCCTTTGGTGGGTGTGTTGGGTAACATGTGCTCAGGCACCAACTAAAGGATTAAAGGATAACTGGTTTAGTTCCACTTTACATTAGGACTGGTTGGACTGTTTCTTTCAGGAGACAAGCATTATAACCTTTTTATCTGCAGAGAGGAGTTGATTTTTGCTAATTACACCACAGAGAATATTTGAGCAAAATGTTTAGTTGCTTTATATAGCTTACCAGTCCACCTGTTTTGTAAGTAATTGTAATTAAAAGGAAGAGGAACAGAATTAAAGCGTACTGTTGTTAGACGTCACTTTCATCTTTTAGTTTGATTGTTTAGCCTGGTGAACGTGTTTTGGTAATTTTACTCATTCTCAAGTTTCACCTCTGGTCACTGGGTTAGACATTGGAGAGAGGTTAATATTTGTCACGTGATATGTTGCAGCACTTGAATAGTAACAGCTTTATTAGTAATTCTCATAAGCCATCATATTTAACACTGATTCTGTGTGAAAGTCTATTATGAGCCCAGAGGCACAAGGATATGCCTGTTTTGGAGAGAAAAGTAGGAAAAAGTTTCTCTCTTCAAATGTATAGCATGTATGGGACAAACCAAGGTAATTCATATTCATTTTTACTTTCAAAAATCAGACTTTTACGTTAGTAAACGTTTCCTTATGTTAACTACTTAATTTTTATTTATTGTTTGACTCCATTTTCAGTTTTCCCTGCTAACTGGGTTGTCTAAAAAATTCAAAGAAGATAATTATGGCCCCCTTGTGGTGAAATAATGTAAATTCTGAAGATTGAAGAATAACTATTTTTTTCTAAAAAAATTAGTTCTTGAAAATTCAAAAACTATAGCTTCAAAACTCATAAAATAGTTTGATGAATAATAAAGACATAAGTTCACTGAACATATATTTAATTAACATGTGGCCAAATACCTAATTTTTTACATGAAGAGATAAATGTTCATGCTTATGTGAATAAAATATTTGAATAATTATATTCGTTACCCCACCTTCTGTGATATTTTAGTTCAGATATATTAATAAGGTAGTTTAAAAAAGTATGTCTCATATGATGATGAATCTGTTAACTATATATTATTTAACACTTAAAACCTAGTAAGATAGTAGGATGTGAAACAGCATATGTATATGCTTTTGGTAATTAAATCTTAACATTTTAATTAAAAGAATTATCTAGTTTCTCATATAATCCTACTTAGTTTTGATTAGGAGAGGCATCTTGCACCATTTCAGAGAAAATATACATTAAGGAAAGTAAATTTTTGAAGTTGTTTCTCCTATGTTCAGTTTTATGTTTTGCATAAGGGTTCAAGAGGTTGATATCAGGAGACATCTTAATATATTTATCATATATCTTAATATATCCATCATATATCTTAATATATCATCTTAATATATGCATTATATATCTTAATGCATATTTCAATTAATAATTTATTATAAATGGAACAAGCAATTTTTCTTTTCACCGTGTAGTAAGACTTTAAATTATTTATACTGAAAAAAATATTGACCTGGAGAGTTTGTGTCTTACCTTTTGGTAATGACTGTATATACATAGAAAAAATAATCTAGATTTGGGCCAATTGCTCTCTAAAATAGAATGTGAAAAGTTATGTAAGCTTGTTTTATATATAAATCTTTCTACTTAAAATATGAAAACAGATGGTAGTGAACTAAGCAGGAATAAATCATGTTATGCAAATATTACTACTATCTGTGAGTTGTTTTAGTGAAACACAATCTTTTCAGTTTTGATGTGGTTGTAAGAGTGGAAGGGAAAAATAGAACCTGCAATGTATCGTATGTGCCAATGACAGACGTTCAAAGGCTGTCCTGATGCGTGCCAGTTTGATATTACTATTTTCATCAGGTCTGCTTTACTTGATCTCATGGGATAAACTTCCATTTTCAGTGAAAAAATGGAAGAGCTAGCAGAAATTAAATGAGTACTTCAGTAAAGGTCACAAAGAATTTATCAGAGCTTTGCTAGATTAAAAAGTATCTGTGAAGGCAAAAGTAATCTCTGGTTTTAGAAGTTAGAACACGAGGGAGATTTCTTAGATGCTGGTAATTCTGTTTTGATGTGAATGCATTATACGAGTACTTCCTCCTTGTTGAAATCATTATGCTTTATACACTTTTCTGTATGGATACTAGTTTTTAACAATAAACTAACTTAAAAAGTGAAAAAAATATTTCTGAACACCTGAAGAAAATTATAGAAATGTTCTAAGATGCTTTAGAATTAATTCTTTCATCTAAAATAAATTTTATGAAGTGTTTCTTTTCTATAATTAGCTCAAAGTCAGGAAAGAAAAAGTTGTCTTCTCAATAACCAGTTAATTGCTTCCACGTTGTAAGAAATTATCTACCCAGTTTTAGATGTTTCAACACTTCTGCTTGAAAGCAATCCTGAAGCATCCATATTAGTTTATTAGTTTTTTTTCTTATATATTTCAGATGTTATAGTAGAAACAACATGGACTGTACTTCACCCTGAATTTTGTGAAAATGAGAGCAATTACTATAGGCTTTGCAGTCTTAGATAACACATGAGAAAGTCTATAGCATAAGGTTTGGTACATGATGTGTTTTCAATAAAAGTTTGTATATTCTTTTTCTCCCATGGAGATCTTACCTCAGTCTACAGTTGGAAATGGATGGATTTTCTGACTTGCTGGCAACACAAAGAAGGGAACATTTGTTACTTTGAAATATGCAGCATTTTATGAAAGCATTAGCCAGATGAAAAATCTTTATGTTATGGATGACACTTATCAATGTGATGTGATTATGGGCCAAATGAGGGTGGTATTCTAATTTGAGGTGCTAGTTAGTTTTAAATTTTAATATTGTGACTATTTAAATTTGTAATACTGGCAAAATTATTTTGGAAACAATAAGTGCATGCATCCTCTTTGGCCTCATACTCCCGTTGCTGGGTATATATCCTCAGAAAATAATTTATAAAGTAGGAAAGCTACAAAGCCACAAACATAGAATAGTAAACAATTGTCTATACATAATAATAGAATATTTAGAATTTTAATTTATCCAGTGGGTAGAGTATTTTATAATTTAAAAACAAATATTATGAAGCATTTGTTTCAATATAGACAGTGTGTCATGGGGTCAAGTAAAATTTTGAAAGTGTATACATACCATGATTACCATTATTTATTAGAATACCATTATTTATTATTGTACAATTGAACAAAGAGTACAAGAATTAGGAAAAAATGCAAACATCTGTTGAATTGAAGTGGTGGAATTTGGGGGGATAATGTTCCTTTAATGTTGTTATTTTTGTTCTTTCCACTTGGACAGGGTGAGGTGGAGGGCAAGAGTACATAATAAACTTCAGAGCAGTTTCTTTTTAATTAGACCAATGACATTTTCCCTGGCATACTGATACCTGTTTACCTTACAATGTGATTTTTTTTTTTTTTTTGGTGACATTATATTACAGTTTTACAAAATTGAGGTGCTTTGCTACAGGGTTCTGTCTGTTTGGTTCTCCCCAAAACATATCACTGAAATTTGACCTAACCATCTCTTAGAAAATGTAAAAGGTAAATGTCAGTTATTTAATAAGCACAGTTAATGTGGCAACAAATATGAATCAAACCATCTAGGTTTGGTGGCTTACTTGCATTTCTGATTTCCCCTTCTTGTGCCCAATTCTAGCTACATTGACATTGAGTGGAATCTGTCTCCATCCAGGCTTAGGGTTGGAGGGTTCTTACACGAATGCATAGGTGAGCAGTCTGTGTAAGCAGAGTGGGTAAAATGTAAACATTTACTTTTTTTCCTCTTTTGGTTCAAGTCCTTTCCAGCCTCCCACAGAGGGGCATGACCTGTCTGCAGGGTCTTGGCACTGTGCTCTAGGGCCTGAAGCACAAACAACAAAAGGCCGGCTGGGGAGGCAGATTTAATTAATTTTATCAAGTGCCCTACCACCTCATTAAAAGAACATTTCAAGGGGAACATTTGCTGATGTGGCTTTTTGAGGATTCATTTATTCCACAAGCGTTTAGCCAGAGCCTTCTATGTACCGGAGGTACAGATGTAGGAATATAAAGATGAATTTGACCTGGTCCCTACCTCAAGGTAGCTTATATAAGGGAAAAGTTTGTCCTGCTTAATTTTAAGCCTCCCCAAAATGCAAATAGCTTCTTCTCTTTTTATACTACATAGAAGGAAAGCCAAGGATGCTTTTTAATATACTGGTATTCTCGGATATATATTTCCAGTAGATGTAAATTACATTTCACAAAAGCTAGTCTGTATATTTCTAGAAGTAAAACTGGCATAATGTCTCTCTTCCTTCCTTCCTTCCTTCCTTCCTTCCTTCCTTCCTTCCTTCCTT
>NW_021703776.1:24619948-24742424 GCF_005190385.1 Monodon monoceros | reverse complement strand
TCCTTCCTTCCTTCCTTCCTTCCTTTCCTTCCTTCCTTCCTTCCTTCTTTCCTTTTCTTTTTTGTAAGAAAAGTTGAAAGCAATCTTTTCAAGTAACATTAGCATGATAGAGAATACAAGATTGGGGTTGTACCTATTTGGACACTAAATTTCTTCCTTTAGTTAGTTTTTTTTTTTTTCTACTTCCTTTAGTTTTAATTGAGAGCCAGTACATGGTTTTATGATTTCTTTTTTAAAGACAAATTTTTGTATCTGTCAAAGTGAAACATATGTATACACTATGATCCTGCAGTTCCACTCTTAGATACATTCCTAGTAGAAATATCTAAGTTGCCAAAAGACATGTACTAGAATGTTCATAGCAGCACTATTTTTTATAAATTTTATTGAAGTATAGTTGATTTACAATGTTGTGTTTAATTTCTGCTGTCTAGCAAACTGACTCAATTATACATATATATATATATTCTTATTCATATTCTTTTCCATTGTTTATCACAGGATATTGAATTCCCTGTGCTCTACAGTAGGACCTCTTTGTTCATTCATCCTATGTATAATAGTTTGTATTTGCTAATCCCAAACTCCCAATCCTTCCCTTCCCCACTCCCCTCCCCCTTGGTAACCACAAGTCTGTTCTCTATTTCTCAATCTGTTTTTCTTTTGTAGTAGGTTCATTTGTGTCCTATTTTAGATCCCACCTATAAGTGATATCATATGGTATTTGTCTTTCTCTTTCTGACTTACTTCACCAAGTATGATAATCTCTAGGTCCATCCATGTTGCTGCAAATGGCGTTATTTCATTCTTTTTAATGGCTGAGTAGTATTCCATTGTATATATGCACCATATCTTCTTTATCCATTCATCTGTTGGGGGACATTTAGGTTGTTTCCATGTCTTGGCTACTGTAAATAGTGAGAAGCACTATTTTTAATAGCACCAAACTAGAAGCAACCCAAATGTCCATCAATAGTAAAATGGAAGCATAAATTGTGGTACATTTATCACACGGTAGTGAAAACAGGCAACCGTAAGGACAAAACTGTAACGTAGCATTGAGTGAAGGAAGCTAGACACCACAGGTGGATACTACTCTCTGATTCCATATCAATAAAATATAAAAGAGGCCAAACTACACTGTGGGATTAGCAGTTAGCATTGAGGTCACCCTCTTGGGGGAGACTGTAGTGCCTGGAAGGGAGCAGAGAGAGGGTCTTTGGGAGCTGCTTGTTACATGGAGTTTTTTCATCTGGGTGCTGAGTACACAGATGTGTTTAGTTTTTGAAAATTCACTAAGTTTTATACTTATGAGATATGACCTTTTCTGCGTATATGTTATACTTCCACCCAAAGTTTCAAAATTAACAGTTAAAGTAAGTGAATATATGGGAAAATGTAACAGGAAATGGAGCTGTGCTCCAAACATTCATGTTCCTCATCCACTGAACTCCGGAAGTAAATGAAGACCTCACCTATTAGAAAAGACAGAGGCTGTCTATTCAGAGCTTTCTATAGCAGCCACCATCACTTGCATTTGGCGGAGACTCAGGGGTAAGGAGGGGAGTGGGACAGCATTACGGTAAAAAAAAAAAGAGAAAAGGAAAGCTTCTGGTATGCTGTGATTGGAGGATGTTGGCAGAGGAAGCTGAGGTGGGCTGGTGAGAAGTGGGGCATCTTATGTGATTGGTTTGGGGAGCATAGATGGCTTTCTCTGTTTGATCCTGAGTTGGAAGCCAGGGCAAGAATATAGAGAGACTGGTGGTCTTTAACCAAGTTCTGATAGTACTGGGCAAGTTGCTGCAGAGTTGTGGTGTGGTTTCCCAAGTTGGTTGCTTCAGAAGTTGTGGGTCACAGTTCTGTGTCACATGTGGTCCGAGGAATCTGTTTGAATATTCAGTCTCATCATAGAAGGAGTCATGTAGAAGTTGAATCATTAGACAGGGTACAAGGAAAGTGATGTGTTCTGCTGGAGCCTCACATTCGGTGCAGTTTGGATCTAAGGCTGGGTCTCTTGTATTTGGGGGGCTAGACCTGTAATTTATCAGTTTTCCTCAAAGTAATTAGACTGTGAGAAAGTACCTACTAAGTCCATACACACTGAACTAATCTAACGGATTTATAATGGAAAGATCATTTACATATGTAAAGCAGTAGGCATATCTTATTCAACAATTGGACATTCTCTTTTTTGATGAGCTTGTTCAGACATAGCCATTAAATGCTGCAAAAAAAAAAAAAAAAAAAAAAAAAAAGCAGCAGCAGCCAGGATTCTCTGTGACCATATATTTGGAGTAGTGGTTTTCAATCTGTCTGAACATTAGAATCACCTAGGGAGCTTTTGGAACTGCCATGGTCCTGGTCGTACCAGCAAACATAGAGATGCCAGTGCAATTGATAGGGTGTGGGACCCAGGCATTGTTTTTTCTTGTTTGTTTTTTTAAGATCCCCTTGTGTTTTTAGTGTGTGGCTAGTATTGAGATCCACTGGTTTAGAGCAAAGGTTGTAAAATTAATAACAATACAATAATAATAATAACAAATAAAAGGTTTGATGGCATGCTGATTCCTGATATTCTATCCAGTGTTTTACCTACACTCTTTAATTAAATTATTATCATCAGCCTCCTTTGAGGTAGTTTTTGTTATCTGCTTTTTAAAGATGAGGAATCTAAAGCTCATAGTAATTAAATAACTTGTCTGTAGCAATTAAGTAATTTATCTAAAGTCACACAACTATAGGTACATGAGTCCTTATTTAGAGACAAAATCTGACTTAAATTAAATATGGCCTTTAAAATCTGACTTACATATTTTCCCACACAGTATGAATATTCATACATTTCACTGTGTTTAATACTGGGTTCTGGGAATATTAATATAATATACAGAATATTCATCTGTATATACTCATCTATAAAGTTCCCTTCTAAAGTTTAAAAAAGGAGTAAATTCCAAACTCTGGCTTCAAATTTTTAGATAAAGGATTATGAAGCAGGAATAAGAACAGAAGCAGGTCTAATCAAATCTAGAGGAATCCCTCTTAACCACTAGGCTATACTGCTATCATGTGATGTTTTTATTAAGCTATGTTAATCTAATAAATTTTCTTCTTCATTCTAGGGACATGTTTATCCAGAGAACCCAGAGCAGTCACTATGATTGATAGGCCTATAATTTCTGGTTTAGAAGAGATCTTAATAGCTTGTTAAACCAATCACTAATCAGATACTTGATGCTATTCTGTCTTCTCAGGACTCAAAACCTATGCTAGAGCCTTTCCCAGAATCAATACCAAACACTCAGCTTTGTCGTTTATACAATTTATTTTCTTTTCCTTTCGTAAGATCAGTTGCACTTGTGTATCTCGGCTTTTAAAGCCCCTTTCCTGTTTTCTGTAAGCCACTTAAGACCATGATAGTAGTTTTGGCTGACTAATTTTTAACTTCTCCCAGACTTTCAGGCTGAACGTCCTGAGCTTATTTAGAATAAATAACTTTGCTCTCACAAAGTGGGGGAATGGATAATGTTTTATTATTTTTTCAACTCTTTATATCCTAGAGACTATATTTACCTCTATAGCAACACCTTTTTAAATTAATTTTATTAACCTATAGCCAAGATTTTTTAAAAAGGTATTTTTAATTATTAACATGAAATTCCGAGAGCAAAAAATAACAAGGTAGTGTAAATTTGTTCACTGTCCTTGTGCAAATAAGAATTGTAATCTTTTATGTATTTTATATAATGCAAGGGGAGGACCTCATAAGACGGTTTTTATATTACAAGTTAAACTGAGCACTCTGTCTGGTTCAACTGATTCTTCAATTAGAAGGACTGTTGAAAATATCCAGTACATAATAAAGTAGATAAAAACATACAATTTGAGGCTTAATTGAGAGGTGCAAAATAACAGCCGGCTAAGAGACTTTTTAGGTCTAATATTATTGGATTAAGCCTCTGAATCCCATATTTCTTCTTCCTTTAAGATATTAATTGCTTTGTTTCTCCGGATCTGTTCTGATTTCTAATATGATGGATGATTGAATGGACCCTTCCTCGTCTGTACTCAGGAAGTCTGCTCCATTGGTCCTGTAGCTCAATTGCTTTTTAATTGATCACTCTGAAGAGCTGATATGCTAGCAGAATGACAAAATGTCTCAGAACCTGCACACCTGTCTGAGAAGTTAAATCACTTCTTCCATTTCTCCAAAAAGAATGGGTAATAGGAGAAGCCTTAGTCCCAGAAAGGAGGTCTAGGTAATATATAATAATCCCATACCTCATCTAAAATGCACTTCAGTCTCTTTCCTTTCAATCTCCTGTGAGGACAAATGAGAAAATATGTATGAAATGCCCAGCAGAGTGTGAGTCAGCCCCAATAAATGGTGGCTGTAGAGCAGCGGAGGTGGCTGTGGTCATGTTGGTGACAGCATTTTGAGCTATTCGTACTTCCTTCAATCAACGAGAATCGATGAGTCTTTAGTGTAAGAAAGTCATAAATGGACCATAAATGAACTGTTATTCACGTGTGTTTTGCAAAAGATGTCTAAGAAGAACTGACTACCTAGTAAGCCAACTAAACAACTACCTAGGACACAATTTTTAAAATATAATTTTATATTTGGTATTAAAACAACATTAAAGTAGAATAATGTTGGGTTTTCTAACGTGTACTTTACATTTGGGAGTTGGTTTTATTTTGAATGATGAATAAGCTATTATCTTTATCGCATTTAGTTTCTCTACAGACCTTAGTCCTACTCCAAGTCTACATTTGCATCGAGAGCCATGATAAATATGCATGGGTGCTCGATTAAATGGGTCATTGCTAGCCATTTTAGAAATATCCTTATGTTGAAAGAAAATAAGAATCAGAAGGAACACCTCTGTCTACTCAACACATTAATAAACCAGCAGTTTAAAAACTGTCCTCTGGTAGAGGATGGGTCGACATTCCTTTATGTAGGTCGGTTGTATCCCCAAAGGAAAAGCTTGGTTGCATGTCTTATAATACTTCTTTTCAGTGTATTTGTATATGTATGTGTGTGTGCACATATAAAGTAAACAAATATCAAGTAGCACCTATTTTTTCATGATCATAGTGAGTAGGTTTTTTTCTTAAACTCTGTTAGGTCATGGATTCCCTTGGAAAATTGGTATAAGATATGGAACTTTTCCCAGAAAAATTGTTATATAAGTACCTACACAAAATTTTGCGGACAGTTTCTAGAGATTGATGAGTCCAGTTCTGGTAAGCGGTTCATGAATCTCAAAGTCAGCACCATTCTTCAGAGAACTTTGAGTTGGGAGGAAAATCCAAGCGATTAAATTAATTTTCCAGTGAATTTGTTGAAGTACAGAGTAGATAAGCCACTCAACTACCTTTTTTAGGGGGAAAAAAAAAGCCTAGTTCTTAATTCTTATATTAGCAATTTCTTCCCTTATTTCCTAGCTGAATCCATAGTGATTTAACTCTATAATCAGCAGAGCCTGTAGAATGTGTTCTACATTGCATAACTACTTCTGATCATAATTCTTACTGCTCCTTGCATTATTTCTGTCAATTTATTTTCCACATTTGGCCACTTTTCTCAGCAAAATAACAAGGTCACAGACAAAATTTAATGTATAAATGTGAAAACAGAAAAAGTTAAGGGAGAACAATTTTTGTATAATTCTACGTACTAACTTCTTGTTATGAATATCAACTAGTGAATGTATTTTTACATTGGACAGTCTTATCAAGCATGAATTTTGTCTCATTAGTGATCTAAGTTTGTTTTCCAGCAGTGAGACATTCCAACTTAGTTTTGAATTTTACATCCAAATGGGAGCAGAGATTTCATCTGTCATTACACGTTTTAGCTTTGCTGAGGAGAAGATCCAGGTCCCATGTGGAGAGAAATGTGGCCTGGGGATGAGTAAACAGCCACTACATGATTGATGAACAGGAGCAGTTCACACAATTTCTGTTGAGACAGGGAGCTACATCTCCTCAGACCTCTATGAACTATCAGTTGTGGGCTGACTGAGAAGTAGGTCCTGTCTTATTTCCTATCCTTCCCAACATGACAGGAGAAAATGCTCCTTGAATCGAAACAAATCATTTGACCCGTAGGTAACAGTAGATCAAAATGATTTTATGAACCCTACAAGGAAATGAATGTTGTGAGGACACCAGAATATTTCTGTTGTGAAGTTCTTCTTGGAAATTAGTGTGTTGAATCAGATAGACTCTGAAATGGGAATATCTGAGTTAAAAACCAGATGCTGTCATTCGCTGTGTGGCCTTGGGCTAGTTATATAACTTGCTAAACCTCAGTTTTTTTCATCTGTCAAACAGGGGCAATGATTATCCCACAGTATCAGTTTTGTGTGAGGACTGAATTAGTTAATGCCTGATGTATAGTAAATAAACTTTCAATGAATACTAGCTATTCTTATTTTTAAATTTAAGGTCATGAAAAATGTTCCTCCATAATTTTATAAATCTGCATGCACTTAGGATTTAAAAAATTATTAGCAATAATTATTTATTCATTCAGCGCATATGTTTGAGTGGCCCCCACGTAGCAGACACTGCTCTAGATCCTAGGCAAATAGCAGTGGATGAAACAGAGTGACAGGAGTGGGGCTGAGGGAGGTTGCTAGGGTGGGATGATGAAACGGAATATTCGAGTAGACCATTGAAGTAAAGTAAGGGAAGTGAAGGGAAGAGCATTCCAGGCAATGGATCTTTAGATGCAGTAAGGCTCCAAGGCCAGTGTACCTGGCCTGTTCAAGGAACCAGAAGGAGGCCAGAGAGGTAGTGGTAGGAATGTCACCACGGGAGATGAGGTGGAAGGTGATGGTGGAAGCAGAGGGCGCGTCACGTCAGACCTTCCATAACAGGCAGAAGAAAGGGAAGCCACTGGATGATTTTGAGCAAGAGAGTGACATATCTGATTTATATTGTAAGAAGGATCACTGCAGCTATGTGTGGACAATGGGGGATCTTCATGGAATCAGGAAGATCACTTAGGAGCAATTGAAGTGGTTTAAGGCAGAAATGATGGTGTTTGGGACCAGCCTGGTAGTGGTTAAGGTTTAAAAAAAAAAAGACCTGATAATCATATGTTAAATACCTACCATGCACGAGATGCTTTCTATATATATTGTCTAATCCACACAATAGCCCTAAAAGGGAAATCTCGGGTTTCCCTGGTGGCGCAGTGGTTGAGAGTCCGCCTGCCGATGCGGGGGACACAGGTTTGTGCCCCGGTCCGGGAAGATCCCACATGCCGCGGAGCGGCTGGGCCCCGTGAGCCATGGCCAATGAGCCTGCAAGTCCGGAGTCTGTGCTCCGCAGCGGGAGGGGCCCCAACAGTGAGAGGCCCGCATACTGCTAAAAAAAAAAAAGGGAAATCTCATTACTATTTAGAGGTATGATTTGCCCACAAGGTCATACAACTGAAGTGCAAGTATGGCGTGATGCTCACCGTGTTCCCTTGTTTCTACATCCAGACGTAAAAGAGAAAAGAAAAATGACAAGTACTGCACATTGATCACGTTGCCCAGCTAAGTAAACTTTTCTTTTCACATAGACTATGGATAGTTTCAATCCTAGTGGACACCTTGTAGGAAAAGGTGGTACGGTTGGCAGATTGAAGAGAATGGAAGAAGTTGTATAGCTTCAGGTTTTGGAGTTTTTAATGTTTAGAGATCTAGTACATTAAAAGTAAAAAATTTATTTTTGGAACAAGCTGAACGGCAATTTAGCATTTTAGGATAAAACACTAGAAGCAGAATACAAAAATAAACACTAGGAACAATAAAAAATCCTGAAAAAACGTTTAACTTTTAATGGGATATTTATGTATTCAGTTAATCATTGCAATTGTTTAGTGCCTAGTCTGTGGCAGGTACTGTATTAGAAACTTGGGCTTAAAAAAAATGAGTAAAACATGATATGTGCCTTCAAAAGCTTAGCTGTATAATAAATGGTAATAGCTTGTATTAAAGGAAAAGATAAAGTGTTCTGGTAGAAAGTAGAAAGCAGTAAGTAGATGTGTGTCTTGAGAATGGCAGGGAAGTCTTCAGAGGGGAGAAAGTATTTGTGATAGATCGTCTCTTCTGTTACCACTGGACACAATGGAAAAGTTCACTTGATTCACGGAATAAAAATCTTCATTCTTCAGTATAGAAAACCATATAACTGTAGCCACAGGTACCTATGACTGCAGTTACAGTATATATGTAGCATATCTGTAGTCTAGAATAGCTTTCTCTGGCCACCCAGATCTCAACTGACCATGAAAGATAAGCTTCTGGTAATGACTCTCAGAAGTTGTTGTTTTCAACTTGAATTGAATCTTTGGGCTACTTCTTTCCATTCTGGGACCAAAACTATTTTTTCTATCTTCCTTTATTAATTTTGCTCATATTATAATGATATTCTACTAGCATCTAAAGAAATGGGTTCTGATTTTGAGGAGGGGCTGGCATTCTTCATATACTGGTAAAAACCTTTGGTATTATAGACAGATTAAAAGGAAACTTATTTAAAAATTTTTTTTTTTTTTTTACTTTTGGCTGTGTTGGGTCTTCGTGGCTGCACGCGGGCTTTCTCGTT
Organism: Monodon monoceros; assembly: GCF_005190385.1. Lineage (NCBI taxonomy): Eukaryota > Metazoa > Chordata > Mammalia > Artiodactyla > Monodontidae > Monodon > Monodon monoceros. Next base: position 24,733,811 of record NW_021703776.1, on the reverse strand, counting down.
GCGGCGAATGGGGGCTACTCTTTGTTGTGGTGCACAGGCTTCTCATTGCAGTGGCTTCTAGTTGCGGAGCACGGGTTCTAGGTGTGCAGGCTTCAGTAGTTGCAGCACGCGGGTGTTAGAGCACGTGGGCTTCAGTAGTTGTGGCACACAGGCCCGGTACTTGTGGCTCGTGGGCTCTAGAGCGCAGGCTCAGTACTTGTGGCGCATGGGCTTAGTTGCTCCACGGCATGTGGGACCTTCCCGGACCAGGGATCGACCCTGTGTCTGCTGCATTGGCAGGCGGATTCTTAACCACTGCACCGCCAGGGAAGTCCCTAAAGGGAAACTCTTATTTTTATTATAGCTGGCAGGCCTTTCATTACCCAAAACTGCTCAGCTTTTTCGAGTGCAAGAGTTTTTCTTTGTATCAAAATCATGGTATTTACTTTAAAAGCACCATTATAGAAAGTATCCTATAACTTGTCTGGGAGCCATTTTGATGTGCATTTGTAAGTACTCTAATATTCTTCTAACAGTGAGCTGATTTCACAATTAGTTGGAATTCTAAGGCCATGTCATAGCTCTGATAGGAATTTCAAGAATCTGTTGTAGAAAAAGTGTTATGAGTGAGTCTTACATGTAATGTGCAAACCCGAAGTGTAATATTTATTTGGTATGTGTATAATGCAAAAGTGTTTTAGAAGTTATCTATATTAAAACACTCAAAATCATTGGTTCTCAAGGTGTGGTCTAGGCTCAGCTGGGAATCTCTAGAACCCTTTGAGAGGGTCTGCAAGTTACAAATTATGCATGGGTAAAAAATATACTTCACGTGCAAGACATACCAATAATTAAGTTTTAATGTAACACAGAAGGAAATGTTCATTGATAGGGTTTCTGATTTTATATTGCATTAACCTTTAAGAAACTTCAAGAAATGTCTACTTGTTGAGTTGTGATGTAGTATCACAAAAGTTTATCGACAGTTCTCTATAAAGGACACTAAAATATTCCTTTGTTTCATACTGCGTATCTTTGCCACCCTTCTCATTGTTTTAAAAAAATTTATTTTTCATTAAAATATGTCATTTAATCATGTAATGGGAGGGTTATTACTTTTACTAAAATAATCAATAGATAATAATTTAAAGATTCTCAGTTTAGTTGCGTATATACAGTAAATGCTAATAGATATAACCACCCCACACAAAACCTTTTTGGAGTCCTCAATAATTTTTAAGAGTATAAACACATCATGAGACTGAGTATTGATTGCGACTTCCAGCTTTCCAGACTTAATAGTGTGTTGTTTAAGCCGCCCAGTGCACGGTAATTTGTTACAGCAACCCAAAATGAGACGCTTATACGAGCTTTTTATTAATGGCTGTGACTTCTGCCATTCTCAGAAGCCATGCTTACTATTTTTAAAGAACAAACCAATGAACAAATCTACAGTAATCTTTATATCATTAAAAGGGGAAATTGTCATCATTTCATAAAGATTCTACCTATGAAAATCCATTGGTGACATTGTAGACTTTTTCTGTCTAAAATATTTTCTATGGATATTCTACTCTTGGTAGGTACCTTTTATATATTATATATATATATATTTTTTGCGGTACGCGGGCCTCACTGCTGTGGCCTCTCCCGTTGCGGAGCACAGGCTCCGGACGTGCAGGCCCAGTGGCCATGGCTCATGGGCCCAGCCACTCCGCGGCATGTGGGATCTTGCCGGACCGGGGCATGAACCTGTGTCCCCTGCATTGGCAGGCAGACTCTCAACCACTGCGCCACCAGGGAAGCGCTTGGTAGGTACCTTTTATATTGATATTTCAATGTCCTTATCAGAATAGGATAAAATTAATTACAAGGCATAGATGAGAATGTTGCTCAGGTATTTTTGTAACTAAAATGTAGCTGGAATTTTAGGATCAAGTTTGTACTTTTTATTTAAGCATGACTAGATTTAAAGTTACTTTGTGACCTTATCTAACAGTTTTCTTGTTTATAAAAATTTACAGTAGGGGAACTATGACAATAGATTTTTTTTTGTTCAAAAAAAATGACTGTCCTTTGAAGATATTCCTACTATATTAAAATATAAGGTCACCTAGACTTTTGGCTATAATTCTTTGTTTAAAAATAGATACAACAGATAAGTAGTCTTTTAATTGTTATACAGTAAATGTCACATATAAACAGCAAAAATAGTGAATAGCTCAAACCTTATGATTTTCTGTTACTATTGGAAACAAAATTGTAGCGGTGGAAAGAATCATGATGCCTTTATTTAAGTGACACAGAAATTGAAAAAAATAATTATATGTAAAATCAATTATGTCATTTTCCAAGTTTTAAAAAAAGCTATATAAAGTAATTTTTATGAAGTATGCAGTATTATGACTGTCAATAATATAACTATCAAATTCTTACTAAATCACAAATGTTTCACCTATACTATTTTATCCATATGATCATAGGCTGTATAGGTCTCTCTCTCATAAGACTCTGTTATCCCAAAACACTTTGTATTTATTAGATAAATAATTCACGCAGTTGTAAGTTCCTTAGGCCATACCATTGTCATTTTACAAGTGAATAAATTTTAAAAACATCTTTTTGATAAATATTTTCAATTTACAATTAATTTTAACATCACAGAAGGGAAATGAAGCAGTCCTGAAGTGGAGGATCTCATTAAGACCATTTAGGCAAAATTTGGCTACCCTGGCTCCTTTCTCACAATTATAGGCTAGTTTCTTTATTCTGATAATTTTAAAATGTTAAAAAAAAAAGCAATCCAAAATGTCTAACTGTTCAAAATTTTAATTGGCTCATGTCATAACATAAACCACTTGGACTGCTTGAGATTTCTTGAGAAAAATGTATCACATTCTAGCAAAAGGCAGACATGTGTTGTGTCTATTTCTCAGCTGCTATAGAGAAAATGAAACTTTGCATCAATATCAGAAATTAGACCACTCTTCTCTGATCTGTTCTTTTTTCCTGGTGATTAATAAATTCGTAGCTAAGAAAAAATCTATGAATTTATGATGCAGAAAAAACCTACACTCTTATTTTACAGTAGGGTGTCATTGGAAATATTATCAAGTAGAAAACAATTTGGAATAAAGACTTGCAGATAACTTTGCTGTTTCCTGGAGAAGCAGCATATTGCAGGCTTAATAATTCTAGGTCTAGAGGAAAAGTTTCTCTATTTTAGGATCAGTATTTACTAGTTGTCTGAACTTCAGAAAGTCAGTGAGCCTCCTTAAGTATCAGTTTTCTTATCAAGTGGGAATAAAAATAGTACCTATCTGTAAGGGTTTATCTGAGAATTGAATAATAGTGTTGGTGAAGCTGTAGCTTAATATCTCCCACATTGAAAAGAAAATCTTAATGTGTGTTATCTCCATTGATGTTGATGTCAAGAATGATGAAGAAAGAACTGGAAAATATTTCAAAATGAAAGATTAGTGATATTTTTGCCCCTGAAATTATTCTGCATTTTAATAACCTTAAATTTATTTTTCCGTTTCTTTTATTTGAAATTAATGAGATGGACATATGGTTGTTTCCATGATAAAAATATTATTTTGTGTGTGTGTGAAACTTCACCATGAATGACAGTAGATCTTGCTTGTGGCAGTAATATGACAGCTGCCATAAAACTATTGCAATTCTATCTATACCTGAAATGAAATTTCCTGTCTCTTTAATTTTAAAAAAATTTTAGTTGACTTTGGAAATGTATGTAATTTATTTGAACCTGGCTCTGAAATTTCTTTATGTCAAAGTCATATTTCTTTTCCTGGTATTAAAACAAAATCCCAAAAAACAGGATGTAACAGACATCAATGTAACATGAAGTACAAATCTTGATTTCCAGTTGTTCTGATGAGCTTCCTCCTTTAAATCTTATAGCTTCAGGATACTGTCACCTTGTGTGTGTGACTTGCAATTAATTCAAAGTATATTGTTTAAAGAGTTCAGAAAAAAAGGTTTGAGAGGAGCAAATTAACGCACAGAAATCACTCACCAGCTAGGCCAGTCAGACAGGAGATAGGAATAAAAGAGTGAGCTTCTGTCCTTAATGGCGATGGTCAAAGACATTATGAAGAGAAAGAAAATAGCACTTTTAAAGTAGGTGGCTAAAAGATAATTCTCCACTGGTTTGGCATTAAAAGAGTATCATATAATGTAATTTTAAATGTCTTCCACCTCATCTTTTTAGAAAATAAGTGTATTCCTTGGATTTCTTTTTCTTCCCTCCCTTCCTTCTGTCTTTCCTGTTTTTATATCTGTCTTTTTCAAGTATTTCAGCCATCAGATTTTTAATGATACTCATTTAGGTTTATAGCCAATTTGAAGATCAAGAAGTTTTAAATTTATAGCTATTTATTTGGTTGTTCATCAGATATATTTACTAGTTTTTCAGCTGTTTATTTATGGTGCTTTCTTTGATATTTGGGACATCGTTTCCTTTTGTACTTTACTTTTGGATTCTTTGTGCTCTAGTTACTTGATTTTGCTACAAATCTGGTCTTTGGGTAACTGAAATACTTGATAAAATAAATCCATTCTTGGGAGTAAACTGTCTTATTATGATGATGCTTTAAGTTCCAGAATAAAAGTAAGAATATATCAGTAGTTTAGTTTTTGGAAAAGGAAAGTTCAGAATATTTACAATGAAATATCTCATGAATATGTAGCAAACCAAATTGATTTTGATAAACTCCTTCATATTCTACTGTTATTACTCTGTCTAGAAAATTTTGCTTTGTGTGGTGAGAAATTGAAACAATATAAGGAATATTTGGAAACAAAAAGTGGTATGAATGTCAGGAGAATGAAAGGAACAAAGAGAAGCTACCCCTTACTTTAAAAATATGCTAGAACAAACTCAGTACAGCAGTGCTTTGCAAGGATGGGCCTGTGTTCAAGACCAGAAATTAGTTTGCTGATCTCTGTTCTGGGGGGCCTTCACTTCTGGTTTCCTTATGACCTTTCTAATGGATTATTCCAGGCTTGGGAACAGATTGGTCCTAGACTGAACTATTGTTTGTGAAAAGTTATTTCACCCACAGCATTCATTTGAGATGCTTTAAAAAAGGTTTTTGCCTGTTTTCAAGTGTCTATATGTGGTGTGATTAAGTGTATTTGAGGCTACATAACTCTATAGGATAAGAGGTCTACTTACCTGAAGGCCACAATGTAATACCTCTTAATGTTGAGGACAGCACATACTAGAGAATGAAGAGGCATAGTTTTATAATTAGATAGTATGGCCAGGGAATCTGTGATAAAGTGAAAAAGTAATGTGTTAAGCTGGAAACAAAACTCAATTTGAGGTAAAATGGTTTTTGACTAGTTAATTTTAATCAAAGGCACAATCGAGATTTATTGTATATATGTTTTTTTATGTCTGATTAAATTGGGTTATATGAAGTGTTTATTTTGCACAGAAGTTTTCATGACCTATCAGAGTAAATCTGATTACAAGAAAAAGATGCAAAGATATTAGTAGGACTAATCAGAAAAACAGTATTTTTAGGTGAAGCAAATACTGAATTTTAGTGATTTAAGGAAATGATTACTGTCAAAGAGGTTTTGGTATAAAAGAAGAACTCATGGTGAAGAAGAAATATAATTAAAAGACCAAGGCATTGGAATTTAAAGGAGTATTAATCAGCTAAAATTATTTTAACTGCCAAATATATCAGAACATCGACATGCTAAATAAATGAAAAGGTTTAACAGGAGAAATTTTAAAAATAGTTGTAAAAGAGATCATACATGAATTACATTAGACTTTATATTATGTATTATATAATATCATTTATTTGTAAATCATTCTGAGAAACTAGGATTTCTTTTTATGGAATGTGAAATAGAAGTGTTGAGGCTCAGATTCTGCATGTATTTGGAGCAAAATTGTAAGATCTCTTACTTGCTACTATGGTTCTACTATATGGCTTAACTGCTTTCTATAAAAGCTTCTTTTAAATTAATTGTTCTTTGGAATGTTGACTTCAGGGATATTTCTTTCTGATGTTTCCTAAAAGAAAGAGACTTGATAAAGCTGGAGTGATATAGTCTATTATTTTTAAGTTACTTAACAGTTAAACCCTTTGGAAATTTATAAATGCTTTTTAGGGTACCGGGGTATTTTTAGAACAGTAAAGAGTTAATTGATTCTCTTGATACTTAAATTGCTACAAGAAGGAGTTTTGATATATTATAAACAGAAGCTACTATATATACAGGAGCTTTGCTACAGTCACTTATACTGTTTTTCATTTTAAATGGACCGTGTCAACTATGCTCATTATTGTAAGTTATAGACTGTTTTGTTTTCTCTCTGATAATATAATCTCATTCCAAACTCCCCTAACTTCTAGGTTGGGCACTGTGTGCTGTGTTGCCCCACTTAGAATCCCACTTAGGTTCCCCCCCCACCGCCCCCCACCGAGGACTGAGATCCTTATTTTCTCAGCTACTGAGAGCTTTGGTGATTGATGGTTGTCAGCCAAAGGAAAGCACACAAGGTGTGCCCCCTCTTCGGAGGAGACCTACATTGAATGACTGGTTAATCAGAGGTTAAGTATAGCACGAAAGAGGCATCCTGCCCACTGAATTCTGTCATAAGTAGAAGAGCATTATCTGACCAGTGAGGGGTGGTAACAGATCAAGGAAGGCTTTCTCAGCGGAGCCACATTCAGTTACTTTTCAACTAATTATAGCAGTGCCTTCCAGGTACACAGAACAACACGAGCTGTTTGGAGGTTAAACAAGAAGCGTGGGTGGGATACAGAACTCCCAGAAGTTTATCATGACAGGTCAGCAGGTACAAGTAGAGAATGTTAAAAGACTGGGACGTGAAAGCTGACAACGGACAGATAATGACAGTTTTTGCATGTCAACAAAGGGAAAATATACTTTGCAGGTAAGTAGGGGACTGCCATGATCAAATTTGTATTTTAGATGTGTATTCTTTTATAAGTTTAATTATAAACAGGTTTTGTTTTAGATTTTGGTTTTTAGTGACCCTGGCTTTTAAATCTACTAGTTGGTTTGCAGTGGGAGAGAGTAGAATGTTATGGAAGTACAACCAGAGTAGGAGGGAGAGCTGAGTTTCGTTAGTATAGTTAGGAGGTATAAATATGCCCCAAGTTATATGAGCCATATGTATATACCCAGGGGTGGATTCTTCAACCTGCCAGCCTGAAAGGACCGGCCTCCTAAAGAGAATGGCTCTCTTTGAGTGTGTGTGTGTAAATATTTTTTTAAAAGAACTCTTTACAGTTTATTGTGTTATATATTTATTTTTTAGAAAGACAGTTTAGAATATTGTTTAAGAACTAGAATATTATACCCAGACTTTGTTTTAAATCCCAAATCTACCACATACTTGCTCTGAGATCTTAAATATCTGTTTCTTCATTTATGGGTATGATAATGACATATTAGGTCAGAATATTTCATTGCCATGTGACATAAACCAAATTCATGTTTCAATGAAAAAAATGTATTGGCATAATAACTTCAAATTGTACTCACTAAGACAAATTGCAGAGGCCATATTGGATCCAGGGGCTCATGTGATGTCATCAGAACCTTGGGTCTACGCTACTCTGTGAAGGTTTCATTCCTAGGCCGACTTTCTCCATGTTGGACCAGAGATGGCACCCAGCCAATGGTAGGCCTATGTTCTCCAAATTTAGCTATTGCAGGAAAAATATGAAGTACTTCTTGTCCAGTGGTTCAGTATAAGTCCTGGACTGACTCTTACCATCTCTACTTGTAGGATTTCCAGATACAATTCAAATGTATTTGAATTTCAAATAAACAATGACTCATTTTTTAAGGTTGTGGTCTAAACATTGCATGGAATGTACTTACACTAAGAAACGATTTCTTTGTATATCTAAAATTCAAATGCAACTGGGTATCCTATATTTTTATTTGCTAGATATGATAACCCTTCTTAGAAACCTGTCAGTTTGTGAACCCGTAACTCTGGTTAGTGTGAGAGAGTGTTGATTTGGCTTGGTTATATGCCTTATTAGTTAAATCCTCCACCTCAAAGCAAATGGATTGAGACAGGGGGAAAAGTAACTTCATACAAAAATTGAGATGCTATTGTTAAGAAAGAGATGCTGTGCATATAGAAAACAAAAACATGTACACACATGAAAATGTTTTATAAAAGTGGTTTCTGATAGAACTCCCGAGGAGAGTCCATCATAGGAGATAATCCTTTTAAACCTGTTAGCACAGTGCCTGGCACATAGAAAATCTCAGTAAATGCTTTCCATTGTACATACTATTGCTGTTCTACTAATTCTAATACCTAAGTATTGACTCCATTCATTAAGCAAATATGTATTGAGCACTTCAGTATTACTCCACAGTTTTCATGTTTTAATCTTAATTGGAATAAAGGACGTAATAGTAGAAAGGTGAAGTAATTGTGTTGAACATCTTTGTTCATTAGACTTTTCCCCCTCCCAAAATGAAATTTTTCCTAGGAAGAGAGAGAAGTTACTAGCTCAGAGGGAATGAATGTTTTGAATCTCCAGTTTCTTGTGTTGAACTGCCAGTTACAGTTCTGTAGGAATCTGTGTTCCAAACCACAGAGACCAGTTGTCTCCCTTTACCCACAGATTCAGCCCTATTTCCAATAACCTTTGCACAGACCCATCCAATAATCTAAACTCTCAATCCAGTTCCCAGCTCATACGACCCCTTACTGCTAAAGTTACAGGTCAGGGTTAAAAAGTATTGTTCCTATAATTCCCAGGCCTGAGAGAGACACTCTCAACTTCCACCCCAATGCAAGAAAAGTCCCATCTTAGAGACAGTTCAGGAGACTTGGAAATTTATTGTTACTACTCTTTTTCCAGAGCTACTTATTCCTTCTCTGGTGACTTCTTCCAGTATATCTTTAACCTTCTGAGGTCAGTCAGTCCTCCTAGGCAATCCACAAAACAGATAAAATGAACAGTACATAAGGAGATTTACTTAGGAAAGCCTTATCACAATAAACCTAATAATACTAGAGAAAAACCAGATTCCTGAGGTTGCTCAAATGACCGTTTTGAGGTGGAAGAATAATCTCTAGCCATCCCAGTTGATCAAATTGATCGGCTTTGCATAATGACAGAGGTTCCCAGAATTATTCTTCTCACTTTCAGTTCTTTCTAGTTGTTCCTTTTATTCAGAATACTGAAGAGAAATTGACTAGGATTGCAATTAATTTTTATAGGAACTTCAAGGAAGTTTAGTTGTGTTGATGTTCAGTTTTGTCTGTTAAAGATAAAAGTTCAGCGAAAAAGTCCCCATTACAAGGATCTGACTGGGACCACAATAGGGGGTTTCATTCATACTTTAACTGTGTGCTAATTTGGGTACACATAGGAAGCCAGCCAAAAGGTTCTCCTGAATTGCTCTACACATCTCTCTAAAAGGGGATTGAAATTTATCTCTTAGAAGTAAATTGGTAAATATCTAAAGTTTAGACAACAGTCACTGTCTTAACCTAATATTCTTTTAACCAACAAAACTTCCCAATCCCACCAAATATTACCTTTTCCCCAATCTGTACTTAAATATTTATACAAGTGGTAATCACTCAACTTCTTTGAAAGTCAACAATCAATCACTACTTTCCATTAATGTAAAATACTGTCTCTTTTTGAGTCTGAGACTGATGCTGTTGCACGTCTTTGCTCTTATGGACCTGGATTTTAGGAGTGTTTTTCCTCATATCCAAACACACCCTCAACACTCATGAAGTTTCATCTTACCTTTCATTTGACTGACTGTGTATCGTTTGCCTCCACACCACTGACTATGTCACAGAGAGGCTCACTGAACTCTTTGAGGATAAGAAATTCATTGGCTTGTATAACACGTCACATGGTTGCTAGTTCAACACTAATTTATCCCCCCAAATACTGTGAAATCATATAAAATATAGCTCAAAGAGCCACAAGGAAAATTAAGTTCATAATGCTGAACTTGTTTTCTGCATACCAAAGAATAATGAAAATGTATGATCAGCTTTTTAAATTGATAGTAAGAATAATCATGATAAAACTAGCTGACACATACATCATAATTTAGAGAACATTTTCATAAACATACCAGGCAACATATAAAAAGATATCAATATGTCAGTTTTCCTTCCAGTGTTCGGAAAGAATTGCTTGCAAGAGGCATGTAATTTAGAAAGCGAACTCCATCATACTCTGATATTTATGCTTTGCTTATCCAATATTGTGGTAATGTAACTCTGTGTTTATGTAGAAGAGGAAACCTACGTGGAGCATTGTCTTTACTTTGACTGTATTTCGTTTCTTTAATTATAATTCTGTGAAAGAATAGTTATGCATTGTTTGACCAAGTGCCTCACATTATCCTATTAACTTTACTAGGACCTAAGAGTGATAACGTCCCTTTATTCAGCGCTTAGCATGTGACAAACATTAGCTAATTTAACTCTCACAGGGCTGTGATATAGCCGTTGGTACTCCCATAATCAGATGGGAAAACACACAGAATTTTGTTGTAGCTAGGGAAGCCTTGCGGATATTCATATGCTCAGGAGAAAAGGCCTATAGATAGGTAGACAGAGAAAACAATCAAAGAGAGGCTACTGTGGGCTTCCCTGGTGGCGCAGTGGTTGAGAGTCCGCCTGCCGATGCAGGGGACCCGGGTTCGTGCCCCGGTCCAGGAAGATCCCATATACTGCGGAGCGGCTGGGCCCGTGAGCCATGGCCGCTGAGCCTGCATATCTGGAGCCAGTGCTCCGCAACAGTGAGAGGCCCGCATACTGCAAAAAAAAAAAAAAAAAAAAAAAAGAAAGAAAGAGAGGCTGCTGAGCACAGGTGAGCAGAGATTAGTCTTCAGAATTAAGGAATATTTTCCTCTGAGGTGAAAGGAGGAGGAGAGAGTTGTAGCAAATATTAATTAATTAAAAGGTAAACATTAATGCGAGTTTGGTTGACTATGATTATGTACTGTCTTTGGTTTTGGCAACTATAACAAAATACCATAGACTGGGTGGCTAAGAAACAACAGAAATTTATTTTTCATAGTTCTGGAGGCTGGAAGTGTGAGATCAGGGTACCAGCCTCTTGTTAAGGTTCTGGTGAGATCTCTCTTCTGGGTTGCCAAGGGCCGACTTCTTTTTTCCTCACATAGCAGAAAATAAGAGAGAGACAGTACGCACTCTCTAGGGGTCCCTTTTATAAGAGCAGTAATGCCACTCATGAGGGCTCCACCCTCATGACCTAATTACCCCCCCAAAGACTCCAACTCCAATACCTTACATCGGAGGTTCGGATTTCAACATGAATTTTGGAGAAACGTGAACATGTACCATAACATATACCAATTTGTAAAGTGGTGTAGCTGCAGAAAAGAAGGAGATTGTGCTGGTCCAGGACTGAGAAATTTCCGGCAAGTTAGGACAGAAAGGCAAAAGAAGTTTCCATATTGAATGTTAACTAATTATTTGGTTTTCAAGTTAATAATTATATGTAGGGCAGTTGTATGTGTCTCACACTGTTACAGAATAGTCTCTGCTCTAAGAATCTCACAGTCCCATCGAGAAGACAAAACATACAGATAAAGACATAATACAAGGAACTAAGCTGTCAGTACGACAATGGATGTTAGAGTCAGTTAACATGGTTGATGATCGGAGTAATGTCAGAGAAATATTAATTTCAAAAATATTCTTTAAATCTAGGGTGCCACCCATTGTAGGACACAGGATAATACTGCATTTAAAAAAAAATCTACAAACTGTGAGTCATCATTCATTGTAAAACCAATCCAGATTTTATAGATGTTAGTTAAAATGGGCAAAAATGTATCTCTCTAAGGTAATAAATAGATGCGAAATACTTAAATTAGAATTACAACTTCAAATGTGTTGCGAATTCAGCATAATCTTAAAGAGGCCTGTTGCGAACTTACCTTAATAAACAAAACAATGAACCCATTATTAATTACCTCCTCAATGCATTTATACAGCGAAACTTGTATAGTTCATGCCATTCAATAGGCATGGTTCTTGGTGATCATCATTTTATTTACATTAGCATCTGTGAAAAAATTGATTTCATGTTTAAGTTGAGAAATTTTGACTAACTTAATGACTGCTGATTTCAAACAATTCTGGTACATAAGGTTGTTTCCTTTATAGTTGGCAGTTCTTTTCTATTTTTTTTTTTTTGTTTGTTTTTTGTTTTTGCTTTTGCGGTACGTGGGCCTCTCACCGCTGCGGCCTCTTCCGTTGCGGAGCACAGGCTCCGGATGCGCAGGCTCAGCGGCCATGGCTCTCGGGCCCAGCTGCTCTGCGGCATGTGGGATCCTCCCGGACCGGGGCACGAACCCGTGTCCCTTGCATCGGCAGGTGGACTCAACCACTGTGCCACCAGAGAAGCCCTCTTTTCTATTTTTTTAAGTTCAAGATTAACATGATGATTTAAGACTCACACTTACATTGAGGATGTTGTAAATGTTGGTCTGAAGGTACCAAAAATATAACTTAAATTGTTAATTTTTAGAAACAAAGAGGCAAGATTTATTTGGTTCACACGGTGCAAAAATGTGGCACTGGCTATATAGGGAGCAATTTGGCAACAGTAAGCCATTTCACAACAATCATTATTTCAGAAATAAGCCTGTTTTGTTTCTTTGACTATAAGAAAGAATTAGAGATAGAACTTTCCTGGCGTATATACAGAAATTAGCTCATTATCGTTGGAAAATCTTCTTATAACTGTTGGGAACAAGAAAAGAAAAACCAGTCTGTTTGTTCCCTATTTCATATTCATGAGGCTGCTCAGAGGCAGTTTGATTGACACCATTGGTATATGTTGTCTGCTTTCTGTAGATCAAGCTGGGGGTTTTGGTTCACCTATCACTCACTTCCCACTTTGCTACCAAGGTCTATTGTGGCTCTCTAAATTGTGTAGTGATGAATTGCCCACTTGGGAATTTTTAGGACATCTTAATCCCAGCCTGACAGAAATCCCTTCGATAAATAATCTACCAACCCTCTGCCAAATGCAAGTGGATCAGTGGACATAGATTTATGACAGCTTTCACAAATGAAAAGTAGCAGCAGGGAGTATATGCTAGTGTACTCAGAATCCATGAATGGTCTCTATTTCCCAGTTTAATTTTCCCCAGATACATTTGTTTGAAATGTGTTCTGCAGGATTTTCTTTAAAGCTGTGTGTGTGTGTGTGTGTGTGTGTGTGCGCGCGCGCACGTGCACACGCATGTGCGCGCACGTGCCTGTGTGTGTCTGAATGCGCAGTCGCTTGAATGATCAAAAAATGCACAATTACTTTATAAAGCAATCACTGGAAATCATTTTTATAAGTTGGGCTTTTCTTGGATAAATATAAGGTGATAAAATTAGATAATAATGAGTGGTAAAAATTCTGAGTAAATGATTGAAAATGATTTCAAAATCGTTTTTGAAATCAGTAGCTTTAAAAAAATAACTTGAGGAAACCAGTTTGAGAGGAGTTATATAACTAATAGATTCAGAATCTGAATGATAAGAATAGGTCACTCATTTTAAGTGATTAAATTTTCTCCAAAAAAAGTGTTTCTTCCTAAAAAACAAATGAGAAGTTACCTGTGGTTTTGTTCATATGATTACAATTTTATATTTGCATCTGAGCTATTTGCATATATCCCATATTATACAGAAATAGCAAAAAAGAAATGTTTGGTAGATTGGACAATTAGCCTGTAATATTTTTAATGTAAATTGTAAATTCTATTGCTTTATGATAAATTATTAAGGATATCGAGTCAGTAATGCTATGGAATGAACTTATGTTATAGAATAGAATCTAGGTACTGGGCTTCATGTATATTATATACATACATATAATACATTTTATTTATTGAACTTTTAAAAATGAGAAGCAATTTTAGGGAACAAATCTGAAAATGAGTCAATTTTTAGTAATTCTTGCATTATCACACTTAGACTGTGAATTTTGTCAGTCTATTGCAGAAGTAACATTTTTACTATAAAGTGACAGCCACCTTTTCTCGCCCTTAAGGTATATGGCACAAGTTCACAGCAAGTTAGAATGTGACATGTTGCTATTTGCCATTAAAATTTAGACAGCTTTATAATCTTCTTATGAGGCCAAGAATTTTCTTCAGTAATGAAGGAAAGAAAGAGAGAGTTTTGTGTGTGTGTGTGTGTGTTTTTGGTATACATTTGTATACCAAAGTGGTTTTTTTGGTATACATTTGTAAAAACATTGGGGGAAAAAACATGGACTGAAAAAGTCTGTAATTTACTAAATCCATAGAAGTAAGTTAAAATGAGCATATTGTTGTTAGTTAAAAAAAAACCCAAAAAGCTGGATTTTCCAGAACAAACCCCAAAGAGGTTATTAAATTCCTACTAAGTACCAGCTGCTTTTCCTTTGCTAACAGAGCTACCAGCAGGTGACTGGAGCCTCATTAAGGCTGTAACACAAGGTCAGGTGTAGAATTGCTTCTGGCTTGGATAACTGAAAAAATCAGAGCCTTCAAATTAGTGCACTTCTGTTCAAATTAGACAGTAATACATGCTTTTTTTTTCCCTTCAAATCTTTATTAATTAACCATGAAAAGTATGTCATAGGATAATTGGTAAATGAAACCAGATGTTTTAATTTTGGGTGGCACTGACATTATGCAGAGCTTTTTCATTGTCAGTGTCTCCTTTGGTTCATACGGTGATTTTTCTGAGGCTTGAGGGCAGCTCTTGTTGAACCCACATCACAGAAGAATAAACTGAGGCATAGAGAGAAATTTTCCTAAGATCACAGACCTACTAGGATCAGGTTTGCTGAATTCTGTCTGCTCCATTCTGAGCCCTTCGATCATGTTTTCAACCAGGGGCTGATGTAATAACCCTCCTATCACCGTCTCTCTCCCCTTTCCCACCAAGAGAGTTTTTGTGTGAGGATGTTTGGGTTGTCATAATATAACAGCTGCTGGCATGGAGTGGATGGGGCCAAGGATTAGTTCCACACAACCAGCACTTTTTCTCCCTAAAAATCCTGTGATGCCTCTGTTGAGAAACGTTTACAATCGTGAAGCATACTAGGAAAGTGATTCTCATAATTTTATATGTATGTTTAAATTCCACTCAGTACATTTATTCCTATTTTCATTTGTTTTATAAATAAGTCTAAGAATGTATGGTTAATAAAATGTTACTCTCTAAAGAATATTGTAAATAGAACTAGTAAAATAACAAATGAACAATTATAATTCCTCATTCCTTTTATGGCCTTCAGCTATCACACATGACACATAAAAACATATCTATATCTTTCTATAGATTTTAATATACTCCATTTATTATTCTTCCAAGTTAGAAATATCGTTATTGGAACAATAATTTTTACCCTCCGTTAAATTTGGTATCCTGTTAAACTGTTTTACCAAATGATCTGGTTAGCTCCTGCTATTCTGAAACTGAGGGGAAAGGTAATAAGCCTCAGGCTTTGCCTGAAGAAAGAGCAGAAACTGTTCTTTTTGCAATTAAATTTGCACCTTTTTTGCATATATTTAACATTTGATTTGAAGCGTGCTAATTATCTTATTTCCTAAATATCTAATTTGGTTTATGGAATGTTAATAGTGGTAGTATTGTTACCATTTGACAAATTAGGAAATAAAATATACAGGGTTGTTACTTGTTAAGAGTTAACACAATTTAGTAAAATAAATGTTTAATTTCATGGTCATTGTAGCCTTACCTCCTCTACCTTCCTCATTCATCAAAGGGAATAAGAAAATTGGTAAATTTTTGACAGTTTTAGTATATAATAGCATAGGTTTTTTTTTTTTCGGTACGCGGGCCTCTCACTGTTGTGGCCTCTCCCGTTGCGGAGCACAGGCTCCGGACGCGCAGGCTCAGTGGCCATGGCTCACGGGCCTAGCTGCTCCGCGGCATGTCGGATCTTCCCGGACCAGGGCACGAACCCGTGTCCCCTGCATCGGCAGGCAGACTCTCAACCGCTGCGCCACCAGGGAAGCTCATAGCATAGTTTTTGAATTAAAAGTAATGTATATATGTAATACATTCATCTGCCTATAAATAACAAGAGGTATGGCTTATATGGAGTTAATTGACTCACAATGAGTTTGTAATTATGCTTTCAGAAATAATAGATTAGGATTTAGTTAATAAAGTTAAAAAGAAGCCATAAAATTCACATTCATGTCATATTTCATTAAATACATATATTAAGGTCATGATTAATAGAAGTCCAATATACCTCAGAAACAAAATTTTCTTTAGATATTAATGGGAAACTTGCATTTTGAAGCACATTCTTGGTGCTTATATTTTCCTTACTTTTAATTAGCTGATTTTTAAAGTAAAGAATGTTTAAAGCTGTATATCTATCAAAATGAAAAAGAGTAGAAAAGACATGTACAATAAGATTGAAATTACTGGAGTGAGTCAGTTGAGCTTGATTTCGTCTTTTTTATGGGGACTGGGTCACAGTGCACCATAGCTCTGTGGTTTTTGTGGTTAAGCTTTTTAATACTTCAAAGCATCAGCAATTACACATTATATGAGTTGAATTTATATTTGCATAGATCTGATTTTAAAAATCTTTTTGTAGGGAAATCTGTTATTTGAAATGACATACAATATAAAAATAATTGGGACTATCTACATTCTTCTAGTAACAGAATATTTGGGTTTTCATCATTTCTGACCTAAAAATTAGTTGGCATTTCTAAAAAGGTATATATATGACTTTATTCCCTTATTTCATTTCTGTCCTCTTCCAAGAGTGGAAAGATATAGCCATGCTATCCTAGTTATTATTGCAATTGTATATAGAGAACAACCTGCCCAGAAATTAATAGCAGAATTTCACTCAGGGGTATTATAGTGAGCAGCCTTAAGAATAGATTACTTTTGGGGGGACTTAAAATAGCAGAGGTCAGTGTATTAAACTGAATAACATATGAGTGAAAAAAATATACAGTGTGCAATACCAAGAGGTTAGAAAACTGAATACTGTGTAATAAATTTGTTAGCTTGTATAAGTTCATTTTGATAAACTGTTGGTGGCTGCTTGTTAACATAAATTTTTAAGATTTTCATTGCAATAGTATTTTCCCACATACAGGGCAAGAGAGATCACTTAGTTGAGAACAATACTTAGCTGGAAGTAAAAAATTTCATAGGTATTCTTCTCTACTCTAGTAGTCTTTCTTTTTTTTTAACTGAAGTGTAATTAATTTACAATGTTGTGTTAGTTTCCAGCATACAGCAAAGTGGTTCAGATTCTTTTCCATTATAGGTTATTAGAAGATATTGAGTATAGTTCCCTGTGCTATGCGGTAGGTCCTTGTTGTTTACCTATTTTTTATATAGTAGTGTGTATGTGTATATGTTAATCCCAAACTCCTAATTTATCTCTCCCCCATCCCCCGTATCCCCTTTGGTAACCATAAGTTTGTTTTCTATGTCTGTGAGTCTAACAGAAGCAGTCTTGATGAGCTAACAGTTCCACCAAGCTTTGTCAATACGCATTCATTACACATACTTATTTATATATATCCTCATTGCAAATAAGCATAAATATAGTTTAATAATTTCATATATATATAAAATTGTCTTAGGTCTCAAGCCTCCTAAAAGCAGAGTTTGAGATGGGAATTCTTGTTTGTTCAGCAGATGCTTTCAGGTAATACTGGGATGGGCAAGACATGCTTTCAGCTCGAAGACTCTCTTTAAGCTGGATCCCATGAGGAACACTTTAGCATGAACCACACCACAAAACTGGTCTCACATCAGGGATGGCGTTGGCCTTTTGTCTTCCCATGTGAAACAGTTGTTGGTTGAAGGTTGCATGAAGGAAGCAAGGGGGAAGGGAAGGGGAGCAAAACATCTTGGGAAAATGTGGGCACTTGAGGGTAGTTCTCCAGAGAAGGGACAGCTATAAACTGTTCGCAGCTACAGCTCACTGCAGCTAGGGGATGGGTGTGCCCGGCAACGGAAAGTTCCACGGAAAGAGAAGTGGGCTGGCATCAACATTGTCCAATCAATTGATGTCACATTTGAGAATCTGGTAGTATTTGCTAAGTAAATTCTGTGAGTCTATGATACTGGTCAGATTATTCAGACCCATAATGTAGTGTTTGAAGTATTTTTGTGAGTGATACACATTCTCTAGTGTTTAAAACAAATGTGATTAGAACTATGAGACACAAAATGCAGAAAACATACAAAACATGTTGACCGAAATTCTCTCTGAGGTTTCAGTGTCAGTAATGGACACTTCTCTTTCTTCAGATCATTTAGCCTTTTCTAACACCCTCACCTTCTCCTCTGTGGTTCTTAGCACACAGGTTTCCATGGTGGATTACTCTTAAGCAGGGGAGGAAAGCCCAGTTAACGTTACTACTGGGTCACACGTATCTCTCTCAATGCCTGGTGTCTCATGGTCCCTCACACGTATTTGCTGAGTGAATGAACAAGGGACACTGGATGTGAATGGAGCCACCAAGTGTTAGAGATAATTGAATAATTAATACATGTATACACTCTGTGATTCTTTTTACACTGTTTTATTAACACTTTATAAAGTGCACACCTCTGTTATGCAGAACTTACGTGCATGAGTGCACGCATAGGCGCTACTGTTGTTCAGTAGCAGGCTTTCTAATTTCAAAAGCTACATCTTATTGTATTTCTTCTTGTGTAATTGGCTTCAGATAGATAAGCCAACATCTTCACAGTCCTGAATCACTTGATGGTTTTACACGTCATTCCTCCTACAATGTTCATTTGCATTTTCAGTGTTCATCCTCTTTTTCAGGATGCATTATGTTCAAAAGTATGGAATAGCCTGTAATTAGGATATGTTCACAGACAGCCAACATTTTATGACAGAAAAAATAAGATATTGAAGGATCAAGATAAAGGAGTAAAAAAATGTATGAAGAAATATATTAAGAGCAAAATTTTAAAAGTTATACAGAGTGCCATGGTACAGATTCAGAACCATGCAAATAATGTATACATCATGTTCTTTATTCGTCAGGAAGGACATAGAAATAAAGGTAACCCTCAACTGTTACGTTTATTCTTTTTCAAGATAGAAATATTCTTTTTTATAAAAATATATGCTTACTATTAAAAAGGAAAATAAGGCAGTATGGAAGATTTCAGGAAAAAAATAAAAAGATGTAAATATTTTAATACCCAAAGGTATATCCTCATTAATATTACGATGCATGAATATGTTGTAAATATTTATATGAATATTTTATATTTATATATGTGGTAGATGGATAAATATTTACATCTTTCTTTTTGCTAAGTAATATATAATATACCTTCTGTTTGGGTCTGTAAGGAAAGAAAGTTAAATAGGCATTAATAATTTCTGTACACTATTTTGCTGCATTGTCTTTATAATATCTATGTATATGTATGTATACACACATATATGTTTTAGATATTTTTCCCTATTTAAGAATAATTGTACTTGTAGTTTGCCCCAACCCCAGGCCAACACATTCTGATTTCTGTCTTGTAGTAATTTTGCTCATTTTTGTGTTTTATAAAATGAAATCCTGCAGTTTGCATTCTTCTTGTATCTGTCTCCTTTCACAGAACATAATATTTTATAGAGTCATTTATGGGTTGATTTGTGTAGTAGTAATGTCTTATGAATATACCACTATTTGTTTATCTTTTCTCCTGTTGATTTACAGTCATGTTTTTTTCTGATTTTTTTCTTGCTATTATGAGTAAAACTGCCGTGAAACTTTTTCTGTAAGTCTTTTTATAAATATATGTTTATATGTTTTTATAAATGTATGTTTATATGTTTTTATTTTGCGTGTGTGTTGGGGAGAGCCATATAATAGGAGTGGAATTGATGGATCATAATACTATGTGAAATTTTATAAGAAACTAGCAAAGAGGAAAACTCAGAATTAAGGTTTTTCTTGGCTGAAAAAAGTGTCAGTCGGTTCTAAGTTCTCTCTCATAAGGTAAATAGGGTTAAAAATAAAGTGTTCAGAAGCAATTAGAATTCTTGCCCTTGTATATAACTCATACAAAGCCTTCTCTCACAAAGTCAGCATAATTCATTACTGAATAAAAGCTTTTAGGGTGAATTATTTTCAAGCATTTTTACGTGTTCCAGAGACTAATACTCTTTCATGATAAAACAAATTTACTTTGAAGTTAACATTAGTTATCATAATATAACCTAACAGGTCATCTTGTTTTCATAAATTTTTCTAGAATATGTCTGCTTCCTGCTCTTGCTCTGAGTTGTTGGAACACACTGTACATCAAGGCTATACTCACAGACAAAACACACATATGATCATCAATATTTATGTAATTGACCCATCCATGTAAGTCATTAATAAGTAAATACAGGCCATGTAAATAATTAATAAGTAAAAGCAGAATAAATCAGTGAAAATTATAAAACATATGTAAATAATACCTCACTCTTTGAACAAGTTGATATCATGGGACACAATGGCTGTGACTGTCAAACTATAGACTAAAATCATGAATGTCCGGGAGGGAGGATGTCTGCCTATTGACTCTTCTATTAAGTCAGAGGCAAGGGAAATCCAACCCTTCCTTGTAAATGTGAAGAAATGAGAAGTGATCATAACCCCAATTTGGGGCGTATAAATGAAACTCCTCACAAAACCAAATTTTCATAATACCTATTGGTAATTTGAACCTACAAAAATTGTGACTCAGTTTTAAACAAAAGGTAAAAATTCCAACTTTCACTAGAGAAGCATTATTTTAAAGGAGTAGAGGATTGGGGTTTTATTAGGTTCCTTCTCCACAGTCCATTTTCTTTCCTTGGTGGCAATCCAGAGGGCAAGGGTATGCACTTTTTAAAAATGTTCAGTTTCAAATATATCTCTTTGATTGGTCTGAACATAAACAGAAGGGACCAGCTTGTTTTCCCGTTCTCATACCAAACTAGGAAGTAACCCAGGCCCATTAAAAGTTCTGCATAAATCTGGATGTCTGGCTCCCATCCCCAGACGTTCTGTTTCAACTGGTCTGGGTCCAGCAGTGGTATCAAGATATATGGAAGCTCCTCAGTATTTCTAACATGCAGCAACATTTGGGAACCAGCATCTTATTGCCTTGTAGCTCACAGAGCTCCATCTACCTGTTTTGCAGGTGGGAATGCTGAGGCCCGGAGAGGGGGAAAGGACTTGCCTAGGTTCACAAAGAATGTTTGTGGCTGAGCCAGGTTTGGCTATACTATTCTTGCACCCCACTGACATACCCCTCCCATCCTATTATTTCACTAGGTAGCTAACCTCTCTGTGCCTTGGTTTCCTCATTGGTAAAATGGGGGCCTTAATGGTATCTACTGGTAGGGTGGCTGCGCTGATCACATGAGATTATGACTAGAAAGTGCTTATTAGCACAGTGCTTAGTTTTCAGCAGATGTTATCCATTTATTGTTGTTGTTGCTGTTTTGTACTAGGGGTATAGAAATGAATGGGATGCCCAGAGGACAGTGACCTCACTGGGGACAGAAATTGGGATTCCTCTCTCCATACCCGGCATTCAGTATAGACCCTGACATTTAATAAAAGTTTTTTCTTTCAATGTGGAAAAAAAGTGCTGTGTATCCTTTCCCTTTAATATGTATATTGTGTATGTAATATGTATTAATATATATATTAAAATTTTTAATTGATATCACTGACATTAGGGTAACAAGCTAACTTGAAATCACAGGGCAGCAGATTAGATACATGATTGTTAAAGAGATATCAGAAGGATGAAAGATGTAGCTTAATCTTCTTGGAAATCTTATTTTCATGCATAATGTGTTAAAAGTTATTGTAGTTGAAAGTTTTAATTCTTCTGAAAAGTGGTTTCTAACTTGTTTGTGTCATGTTTGTGGCACATCTAGATAGCAACAGATTTTTTGAAGAATGACCAGGTTTAACAAAGCCTTTAGGTTTCTTAAGTGCTTGCAACGTATCACAGTGCATTAATAGTACCTTTCATCACACAATAAAAGGACTATTTGTAGTTTACTTTTCGCCTCATATATTAGAAATTATATGCCTGTCAGTTCTCATCTTTGCAGTAGAATGCCTTACATTTATATTGTGATTTATGCTTCACAAAGTTGTAACACGTACATGCTTCTCAATTTTTCTAATATTCTTGAATTATAAAACTCAGTTTATTTTCACAATGTATTCTGAAGCACCTAAAAGATCAGATATATTATTCAGAGAACCATGGATAGGGTGAAATGAAAAATATCCTATTTCTATTCACCTCATAAATTACCCTTAAATTTTAGATTTTCTCTTTGAACCTTCCCAATTATTGTATCCTGCCACAATAACAGTCTTTTAAATTAAATAATATTTAATAAAGATTTATCTCCATATAATTTTTAATCTCTAATGAAGTAATCTGTTTCCTTTTTTGTGTTATAATAAAGTCATTTATGTGGTAGTTAAATGCTTAATTAGCCACAATTTTTCATTGACTGTTTTTGTGTCGTTTTGAGTTTTTTCAATTTATTAAGACAAGGGTATCTTTCCTTAAAAAAATTATTGAGGATTATACAATCTATTTATCCGTAGATAATGCCCTCACTCAGTTCACCAAAAAAAAAAAAAAAAAAAGTATTATTTCAAACCTGTACTCCTTTCCTTCCACTCTGCCATACCCACCTTCATTTTCAAGCACCTGACCTCTGTTCTTTCAGAGATGAAATAGAGGGTGTCAGGTGGGAATTTCCTCAATTTTTTTGCCCACCTCTTCTCATCTGTAGCCGTCTTTATCCATTTCTTTTATTTCTGACTCAGGGAAATTGGCCTCTACTTTGCTCAAGTCTAACAATCTTCTCTTGTTATTGGATCGTCAACTATTCCTGTTTTCTCCTGTTCTTTCTTTAAAGCAAACAAATTTACAAACAGACCAACTAATGAACCATAAAAAACAAAAACAAAAAGCCTAATGGCAACAATATCTCTAGGCCCTCTAGAGTCCAGTCCTCTCATTTCTACCTCCTTATTATTTGTAGAATCTTCTCCACATCACCCTTCCTCATGCCCCTGGTTTAATCTGGGATCCCATCATTTCCTTCCTATTATGTTAGTACGGTAAGCATCCAACAGAAATTCCTGCCTCAGGTATGTCTCTCCTGTCTATCTTTCCAAGCATCCATCATAGAATTCTTTAGTGGCATTGTCTTTATGATAAATTCTGAACCTCATAGCATATTAAGCTGGTAGTTAACATGAGACTCTTCTTGTCTGGAAATTTTGGCTAGCCCCCAAAGCTAAGGGTTATGAGTGCCAAATATCTCAATTCTAAAGAGAGTTATTAGACCATGTATGTAGGATTTGAAAACAGTGGTTCCCAAATCTAGTTCTAGCTTTAGCTAATCTCCTACCTTGGGGCTAGGTAATAAAAAGTGAAGAGTATACCTGGTGGGAGTCAAGATGTCCCCAACCAGAAGAGCCTGGCTTGAATTATCAGAATCTACATTGCATGGAGAGGCTTACAGTCTAGTTGGGGAAGGAATCACCATTTCTAGGTGATTACATTGAGGTATCTCCAGTGAGAGACTTTCTGTCGAATGGTTAAGGTTTCCTAGGAAACAGATTTAACACTGGAATTCCTTCAAACCCTCCCACAGCAAATTATAACTCTCTGCAGCCAAGGGGGACACTCTCTGCCATCATTTCTCCTTCCTCCCCTGAGCCAACTCTTAAGGGTTGCAGCAAGGGTGGGAGGGTAGTCGCAGAAACTGGTATGTAAATATTGCAAGTTATTCTGTAGATTTCCCAGCCTGAATCAGGACAAGAGAGGACAATGTTCAATTTGATAGAGATTTCATTTAGGCCAGATTTTTTTTTTCTTTTTTTTAAGATCTGAAATTATAGCATCAGGAAGAGGTAACATCCTGGGTTAGGGAAAGGAGATTTGACATTGCAAGGAAGAAAGGGAGTTACTTGCACTTAGTGTCTTACAGACCTTAAAAAATTCCAGTTCTGATAGCAGATTAAAGGCAAAATCTTTAATATTTGTTGCCTATTTATGTAGCCTCATCTTTTACCACCAGTCCTTCAATCCCGAATGCTGTGCCTTATCAAAACACTTTGAGCACCCTTCCTCATCTTCCTTACTTGATTAATTCCTCTTTGATCTTAAGGCACAGTCCAGGAATCACCTTCTCAATGGAGCTTCCCCTGATGTCACACCACACCCTATTTTACATTACATTGTTCCCTTTTATGTTTTTTATGGCACCCCACTCACTTCCATCCAGTCACTCATCATCCTGGATAATGGTGGTTTTGTCAGTCTCCTTTGTGAGACTATGCAATTCTTTAATGCAAGGACTCTCTTTTCGGTCTGCATCCCTGACACCAATTGCAGTGTCTTTTTTTTTTTTTGGTTAATGAAAATTAATTGTTAATGGCATTTTTGAATTGAGATATGATGTAAATCCAAGAAATACTTTGAGTATAGCTCGCTAATTGAAACGTTTAAAAATTGCATTAAAAAAACCATTTTCTGTAAAAGATAAGAGTAAAATTCAAAATGTTACCTTCATGTGACTACTTGGAAGCACTTTATGTGTGCTTTTCCCTGCCCCTCACCCTCATTCTCTCTCACTTTCTCCGTGTGCTGAGCAGATGTAAAAATACAATACTACTCACTCTCCATCTATCAAGCACTTTCACAGTCTCTTATCTCATAGAATACACTTGAGAGTTCTTTTTCATTATAGGTTTTTCAGTCCTTTCTTTTTTTTTCAGTCCTTTCTTACAGATAGTATTATTTTCTTTACTCTCTTTCTTCACCTTGATATGACCTTTGCCAAACATTATGCCCTTTCTCAAAATCTGATCTGAACATGTTTTCAGAATTAATTTTTTAATTAAAATGTACCATAATATATATTAAATAAAAATACCATGTAGTTTTGTTTGCCCTCTCTTCTCATTAAGATTTCTAATGTTTGTGGTTAGGCTTTACCTTACTAGCTACAATTCATTAAAACAAACAAACAAAAGATTTAAGGAGAAATGGGTGTGAGATCCACCATGTAAACACCTCAGTCCTTGCATGGCATACACACCCATGCATGCACATCATTACGGAAAGAAAATGTTCATTTTTTAGCTGTTCCAGCCTAGGAAGTAGAGACATATTTTCCTAACACTATGTGAACTTGAGAAAGTTTATTTACTTGTTATTTTTTTATCTTGGCACAAAGCATAATTGAGCTTGTCATCTTGAAGGACACAGTTGAGGCAATCACAGGAGCCCCTGTGCCCTGACATGAGTCCCAGAGCACTTCAGAGAGGCTGCCCCAGCTGGAGGTTGGTTATGGTAACCAGTGCCCAGGTCCTCTGAGCAGCTCATGGGAGAACACTGTAGACTCTGCCAGTGACTGGTCCTAACTTGTATGGAGGTGCATAGGGCTTTCAGCAGCTGCTTTAAATCCTACTCTAATAAGGTTGGTTAGTTTTAGAAATTTAATGCAACACAAAATCTCTTATTTAGGGGGATTTGCTACCAGAACAACAATGTAGTCTTACATTAATTTTGATGCCAAAATTATTAAAGTAAGAGTCCCTTCTGAAAGTAGACGTGTCTCTTTTTAAAAACAAATTATAAAATAAAGATGATAAACAAATAAAAGGAATATTTTGAAAGCATTTATAAATATATATGTTCTTGGATTTCATTTAGGAGCAACAAATGAATTTTCGTGTTATAAAGCAGCTAAGCAAAGATAAAGTTAAACATACCAAGTATGATAACTAGCTAGCATGCTAAATACATTTGT
Organism: Monodon monoceros; assembly: GCF_005190385.1. NCBI lineage: Eukaryota > Metazoa > Chordata > Mammalia > Artiodactyla > Monodontidae > Monodon > Monodon monoceros. The sequence goes on along the minus strand of NW_021703776.1, from coordinate 24,707,919 downwards.
TTTTTTTGTTTGTTTGTTTGTTTTTTCGGTACGCGGGCCTCTCACTGTTGTGGCCTCTCCCGTTGCGGAGCACAGGCTCTGGACGCGCAGGCTCAGCGGCCATGGCTCACGGGCCCAGCCACTCCGCAGCATGTGGGATCCTCCTGGACCGGGGCACGAACCTGTGTCCCCTGCATTGGCAGGCGGACTCTCAACCACTGCACCACCAGGGAAGTCCAGTACATTTGTTTTTAATAATATGTACTGTTCAGGGACTTCCCTGGCAGTCCACTGGTTAAGACTTTGCCTTCCAATACAGGGAGTGAGGGTTCGATCCCTGGTCAGGGAGCTAAGATTCCACATGCCTCGTGGCCAAAAAACCAAAACATAAAACAGAAGCAGTATGGTAACAAATTCAATAAAGACTTTAAAAATTGTCCACATCAAAAAAAATCTTAAAAAAAAAATAAGATGTATCCTTCAGATGTTGAATTTTAGGTGGAGTGGAGGAGAAGATAAACCTTCAAGCATTCCACAAGGTTTCCAAAACATTGCCAAAATGATTTAGGAAACGCTAGGAAATTCAGTGCATTAACTTTTTAATACTCATTTCAATGTAGTATGCATTTCCATATATTATGATATGCTCAGGTGTAATACATGTTTTGCGTAGATTCATTGCTTTAATGTGCTATAGAAATCAGACTTTTCATTTTGTCCATGCTAAATCTTTTTAGACTTAAAAATACCACTACAAACCCACACATCTCAAAAAACTTGGCAAACTGTAATGAAAGCAATTGTTGATTCCAAAGACTGCTAAAATATCCCAGATATTTGTCAGTTTGCCCGGGTCTATTCTGGACACACATGGTAGGAGAGATTAATTTTCTATTGTCATATGGCCATTAGTCCTCAAAAAAAAGTAGATAATGTGTAAATGTGTATTGTTTGAAGTTACTTCAGAAAAATTTCCAGCTGTGTCTACCATTAACAGTATTCAAACATTTCTCTCAGCTGTTTGGCCTTGTTTAATATTTTGGATTGTGAGGGGTTAGAACCCAGGTTAAATGCAGTTCCCTATCCAAATGTAACTCTAAGACTTCAGGATAAATCTTTGTGCACCCCTGAGATCAGCATATCACTCACCAATACAGTCTGGTAGAAAAAACATCAGACAAAGGGTATTAGGAACTAGAACAGAGGGAATCTAGTTCCAATTTAACTAATGATTCAAAGCTGATCTTTTTTTGTATCAAGGAAATTATGACTAAAATATCATTAATCCACTAATATTTTTTACATAGGTCAGGATTTTAGGTGCCATTGTACAAAAGAATAATACTTTCTGGAGCTAATCTCAAAGTACAGAGACAGAATGTATAGGGTGGGTGCAGTATTTAAAAAAAAAAAAAAAAGCAATGGCCGCTCATGTTATTAGCATCTGAAAGTCTATGTAGAAAATACAGAGACAGTGGAGAGTAGTGGATAAAAGAAATAGGGAAATCTACCAGGCAGTTGGCCTCTGCCAAAAGGAGTTGATTTAATATTTACACCACCATTCTTTCAGCTTGTGACCTATACGTTTTGGAATCCTCTCTGAAGCATCCCTGATGCTTACATTCTGTTTTCTTTCCTGGTTCTGTTGATCCTTCTACCTAACAAATACATATTTTTCAATGATTGATCCTTGATTCTCTTTGCCATTCTCTTTATGTTCTCCTCTGTGATCACATTTAAAATTTCCACATACGAGAAGATGACTCGATCGTCAATACTTGTGCATTTTTAAGCTCTTGTTCCCCATCCCCAAACACTGAAATCTCTACTCAGATTTCCAGATTCCACATACACCTCAAAATCCCAAACTGAGCGGTTAATATTTCCCTCAAAAAGTCCTTCCTCAAAATTTTATACCTTTAAAAATAAGTGTTCTTTTTGTGTTGAACTTCTGTGTCCACAGTTGTAGCCTAATTGGCCCCAAAGAAGCTAAATACATTTCTTCAGTTTCCCAAAGTGACCGTGTGTGTCGTACTGCAGATTTCAGGGGAAAGTTAGAATAGGGGATTAACTCTGTGACAAAAGTCAGGCTAAATTGAAAATTAAGCTTCCCAATTACTTAAAATTTTTTTGACTATCCAAAAATGAGAAATTGTCCCTGGTCTCTCATTCTGTCTGTTCTATGTATATGTATGACCTTGAAGTGTCTTATTTTCTTCCCTTCCTCATACCCTTCAGAATTGCCTCAGAATTGTAATTTCATTTTACCTTGTGCAGAGTAATTCTGCTTTTCTTAGCTTGATTCCCAAACTTGTATATGTAAACCCAGTTAGATGCACAGCAGAACAAAATGTACTTCTATTTCATAGGATTTAGTGTCCTTAGGAAAAATTCATTGTTTCTAGGAATAATTTTCCGTGGTGCCAGCTACCCTTTCTCTGCTTCTTCCCTATGCAGTCCCCATATTCCATTTTGATTCAGAAATTGAAATCAACTCTTTGTCAGTCTCCCTTTTCTGTGAGGCACACACCACCTGGACCGTCGTTTTTAAATTTTTTCTCCAAATTTAGAGATTGATTTCATTTGCTATCAAACAAAATGATATACATTTCCTGTTTTAATTAGCTAGGTGACGTTGGTCCTGTTTCTACACAATGAATACAGTGATGATAATACCTTTTGATAGGGTTATTGTGCAGTTACCTAGCACCATGGTTGGCCCTTAGCACTAAGTGATTAAATGTCATGTTCCCCTTATTTCTTCTTTGGAATTCCATATTTTATTAAGTGACTTTAGGATACTCCATTAGTCATCCTATTTAATTTTTTTTTTTTCCTTTTCTGTTTCTCTGCATTAAACTGTAAAAATCTTGAGTGCAAGAACTGTGTCTTGGTGCTCATGTATATATATCTCACAGAGCAAAGTGGAGCTGGGTAGAGAAGAATCAAACACTTTTTTACCTGCATGGATTTCTGAAAATATGACTTTAAGAAGTTCCCTGTAGTATGTGGTGAGATTTTTTTGGAGGGGTGTGGGGATTAAACTTTCAGTAAGTAGTGATAAGGTTTTCTTTGAGTTTCTAAGATGATTGTGAATCTTAATTGAGAGAAAATTGTATCTGACCAAGCCTGCTTATAGCAGCCTGTTCGTTTGAAATATATCCATTAACACTATGATTCAGCTTTTTCATTTTCTTTACTCTTCTTTGTTCCTGTCTTTTGATTAGTTGCTTTCAAATGCCAATTTATTCTTGAAGATTATTACACAGGCACACACAAACACACACTCCCACACATGGATGCTCTCTTAACAAGAGAAGAAAGAAATTAGTTGGGTTTATTCATGCTTTGATTTTTTTTTTCTTTGATTTAAAAAAATACAGAATACTTTAAAAACCAAAGTTTTCCTGGATAGAAGGTGGAAATGAGTGGAAGGAAAAACCAAGAGTTTTGTACAGGGTAATATTCAAAGCAACTTATATGCGTACTTTGAGTTTGAAGGTGGTGATTAGGTTTTCAGATTTAGAGAAGTGTGAGACAACCTAATTAAACACCTTTTTGCTGAAAAGCAGCTCAATAAATTCAGATTGCTTTGGGAAGCTCTCAAAGCTTTTATCAGTAAGCTAATATTGCAAAAGTCCTTTAAACTAATAGCTTTTGAAAAATTATTCCCCAGACTGGAAATAAATTATAAAGATATTTAAATAAATACACTTGCTAGAATCCTTACATCGAATAGGTGCAAAAATATATCTTAAAAAGTATGAAATATACAGTCAGTAAATGTGTAAGTACATATTTTCTGGTAATAATTAAGGCAAATTAATAACTTTTTGGCCCCTTGCCTCTTAGATTTCTCTTTACAAATCCTTAGTAATTGTTTACGAAGGGGATCCTATGGAGATCAGGATGAAGAAAGAAAAGCAAATCTTTGTAGATAATAGGTTTATTCAAGTTGTACATAAAACCTTCATCTTCTTTAGGAGCATATTGTTTATTATTGCCCTCATTAGCAGTATTCTTATTAAATGTGAATTGTTTACCTGTAAATACAATGGATCAGATTTTGTAATTTTGTGGTATCATTCAATAGCACACCTTTCTTTCTAACAAAAATACTTTTGGGTTGCCTTGTTCAATGCCCAAACTGACAGGTCTTTATTTCATCTGTTTTGTCATCCCTCTGTGAGAGGCATGGACCCAATGGCCTCTGAGATCCCTTTCAATCTTTCGCAGCATAAGATTTTTTTTTCTTTTAATTTAATTTAATTTATTTTTATACAGAAGGTTCTTATTAGTCATGCATTTTATACACATTAGTGTATACATGTCAATCCCAATCTCCCAATTCATCACAACCCCCCCCCCACCACCACCACCACTTTCCCCCCTTGGTGTCCATACATTTTTTCTCTACTTATGTGTCTCAATTTCTGCTCTTCAAACCGGTTCATCTGTACCATTTTCTAGGTTCCACATATATGCGTTAACATACGATATTTGTTTTTCTCTTTCTGACTTACTTCACTCTGTATGACAGTCTCTAGATCCATCCATGTCTCTAGAAATGGCCCAATTTCGTTCCTTTTTATGGCTGAGTAATATTCCATTGTATATATGTAACACATCTTCTTTATTCATTCGTCTGTCGGTGGGCATTTAGGTTGCTTCCATGACCTGGCTATTGTAAATAGTGCTGCAATGAACATTGGGGTGCATGTGTCTTTTTGAAATATGGTTTTCTCTGGGTATATGCCTAGTAGTGGGATTGCTGGGTCATATGGTAATTCTATTTTTAGTTTTTTAAGGAACCTCCATACTGTTCTCCATAGTGGCTGTATCAATTTACATTCCCAGCAACAGTGCAAGAGGGTTCCCTTTTCTCCACTCCCTCTCCAGCATTCGTTGTTTGTAGATTTTCTGATGTTGCCCTTTCTAACTGGTGTGAGGTGATACCTCATTGTAGTTTTGATTTGCATTTCTATAACAATTAGTGATGTTGAGCAGCTTTTCATGTGCCTCTTGGCCATCTGTATGTCGTCTTTGGAGAAATGTCTATTTAGGTCTTCTGCCCATTTTTGGATTGGGTTGTTTATTTTATTAATATTGAGCTGCATGAGCTGTTTATATATTTTGAAGATTAATCCTTTGTCTGTTGATTCGTTTGCAAATATTCTCTCCCATTGTGAGGGTTGTCTTTTCGTCTTGTTTGTGTTTTCCTTTGCTGTGCAAAAGCTTTTAAGTTTCATTAGGTCCCATTTGTTTATTTTTGTTTTCATTTCTGTTACTCTAGGAGATGGATCAAAAAATATCTTGCTGTAATTTATGTCAAAGAGTGTTCTTCCTATGTTTTCCTCTGAGAGATTTATAATGCCCAGTTGTACATTAGGTCTCTAATCCATTTTGAGTTTATTTTTGTGTATGGTGTTAGGGAGTGTTCTAATTTCATTCTTTTACATGTAGCTGTCCAGTTTTCCCAGCACCACTTATTGAAGAGACTGTCTTTTCTCCGTTGCATATCCTTGCCTCCTTTGCCATAGATTAGTTGACCATAGGTGCGTGGGTTTATCTCTGGGCTATATATCGTGTTCCATTGATCTATATATCTGTTTTTGTGCCACTGCCATATTGCTTTGATTACTGTAACTTTGTAGTATAGTCTGAAGTCAGCAAGTTGTATTCCTCCAGCTCTGTTTTTTTCCCTCAAGACTGCTTTGGCTATTTGGGGTCTTTTGTGTCTCCATACAAATTTTAAGATTTTTTTGTTCTAGTTCTGTAAAAAATCCCATTGGTAATTTAACAGGGATTGCATTGAATCTGTAGATTGCTTTGCGTAGTATAGTCATTTTCACAATGTTTATTCTTCTAATCCAAGAACATGGTATATCTCTCCATCTCTTGGTATCTTTAATTTCTTTCATCAGTGTCTTATAGTTTTCTGCATGCAGGTCTTTTGTCTCCGTAGGTAGGTTTATCCCTAGGTATTTTATTCTTTTTGTTGCAGTGGTAAATGGGAGTGTTTCCTTAATTTCTCTTTCAGATTTTTCATCATTAGTGTATAGGAATGTAAGAGATTTCTGTGCATTAATATTGTATCCCGCAACTTTACCAAATTCATTGATTAGCTCTAGTAGTTTTCTGGTGGCATCTTTAGGATTCTCTATGTATAGTATCATGTCATCTGCAAACAGTGACAGTTTTACTTCTTCTTTTCCAATTTGTATTCCTTTTATTTCTTTTTCTTCTCTGATTGCCATGGCTAGGACTTCCAAAACTGTGTTGAATAATAGTGGTGAGAGTGGACATCCTTGTCTCGTTCCTGATCTTAGAGGTAATGCTTTCAGTTTTTCACCATTGAGAATGATGTTTGCTCTGGGTTTGTCATATATGGCCTTTATTATGTTGAGGTAGTTCCCTCTGTGCCCACTTTCTAGAGAGTTTTTATCATAAATGGGTGTTGAATTTTGTCAAAAGCTTTTTCTGCATCTATTGAGATGATCGTATGGTTTTTATTCTTCAATTTGTTAATATGGTGTATCACATTGATTTGTGTATATTGAAGAATCCTTGCATCTCTGGGATAAATCCCACTTGATCATGGTGTATGATCCTTTTAATGTGTTGTTGGATTCTGTTTGCTAGTATTTTGTTGAAGATTTTTGCATCTATATTCATCAGTGATATTGGTCTGTAATTTTCTTTTTTTGTAGTATCTTTGTCTGGTTTTGGTAGCAGGGTGATGGTGGCCTCGTAGAATGAGTTTGGGAGTGTTCCTTCCTCTGCAATTTTTTGGAAGAGTTTGAGAAGGATGGGTGTTAGCTCTTCTCTAAATGTTTGATAGAATTCACCTGTGAAGCCATCTGGTCGTGGACTTTTCTTTGTTGTAAGATTTTAAATCACAGTTTCAATTTCATTACTTGTGATTGGTCTGTTCACATTTTCTATTTCTTCCTGGTTCAGCCTTGGAAGGTTATACCTTTCTAAGAATTTGTCCATTTCTTCCAGGTTGTCCATTTTATTGGCATAGAGTTGCTTGTAGTACTCTCTTAGGATGCTTTGTATTTCTGCAGTGTCTGTTGTAACTTCTCCTGTTTCATTTCTAATTTTATGGATGTGAGTCCTCTCCCTCTTTTTCTTAATGAGTCTGGCTAATGGTTTATCAATTTTGTTTTTCTTCTCAAAGAACCAGCTTTTAGTTGTATTGATCTTTGCTATTGTTTTTTTTTTTTTCTATTTCATTTATCTCTGCTCTGATCTTGATGATTTGTTTCCTTTTGCTAATTTTGGGTTTTGTTTGTTCTTCTTTCTCTAGTTCCTTTAGTTGTAAGGTTAGATTGTTTATTTGAGATTTTTCTTGTTTCTTGAGGTAGGCTTGTATAGCTATAAACTTCCCTCTTAGAACTGATTTTGCTGCATCCCATAGGCTTTGGATCGTCGTGTTTTCATTGTCATTTGTCTCTAGGTATTTTTTGATTTCCTCTTTGATTTCCTCCATGATCTCTTGGTTATTTAGTAAGGTATTGTTTAGCCTCCATGTGTTTGTGTTTTTTACGTTTTTTCCCCTGTAATTGATTTCTAATCTCATAGCGCTGTGGTCAGAAAAGATGCTTGATATGATTTCAATTTTCTTAAATTTACTGAGGCTTGATTTGTGACCCAAGATATGATCTATCATATCTGGAGAATGTTCCGTGTGCACTTGAGAAGAAAGTATAATCTGCTGTTTTTGGATGGAATGTCCGATAAATATCAATTAAATCTATCTGGTCTATTGTGTCATTAAAGCTTGTGTTTCCTTATTAATTTTCTGTTTGGCTGATCTGTCCATTGGTGTAAGTGAAGTGTTAAAGTCCCCCACTATTATTGTGTTACCGTTGATTTCCTCTTTTAGAGCTGTTTAGCAGTTGCGTTATGTATTGAGGTGCTCCTATGTTGGGTGCATATATATTTATAATTGTTATATCTTCTTGGATTGATGCCTTGATGATTATGTAGTGTCCTTGCTTGTCTCTTTTAACATTCTTCATTTTAAAGTCTATTTTATCTGACATGAGTACTGCTACTCCAGCTTTCTTTTGGTTTCCATTTGCATGGAATATCTTTTTCCATCCCCTCACTTTCGGTATATATGTGTCCCTAAGTCTGTAGTGGGTCTCCTGTAGACAGTATATATATGGGTGTTGTTTTTTTATCCATTCAGCAAGCCTGCGTCTTTTGGTTGGAGCATTTAATATGTTCACGTTTCAGGTAATTATGGATATGTATGTTCCTATGACCATTTTCTTAATTGTTTTGGGATTGTTTTTGTAGGTCCCTTTCTTCTCTTGTGTTTCCCACTTAGAGAAGTTCCTTTAGCATTTGTTGTAGAGCTGGTTTGGTGGTGCTGAATTCTCTTAGCTTTTGCTTGTCTGTAAAGCTTTTGATTTCTCCATGGAATCTGAATGAGATCCTTGCCGGGTAGAGTAATCTTGGTTGTAGGTTCTTCCCTTTCATCACTTTAAGTATATCATGCCACTCCCTTCTGGCTTGTAGAGTTTCTGCTGAGTAATCAGCTGTTAACCTTATGGGAATTCCCTTGTATTTTATTTGTTGTTTTTCCCTTGCTGCTTTCAATAATTTTTCTTTGTCTTTAATTGTTGCCAATTTGATTGCTGTGTGTCTCAGCATGTTTCTCCTTGAGTTTATCCTGTATGGGACTCTCTGCGCTTCCTGGACTTGGGTGGCTATTTCCTTTCCCATGTTAGGGAAGTTTTCGACTCTGATCTCTTCAAATATTTTCTCGGGTCCTTTGTCTCTCTCTTCTCCTTCTAGGACCCCTATAATCCAAATGTTGTTGCATTTAATGTTGTCCCAGAGGTCTCTTAGGCTGTCTTCATTTCTTTTCATTCTTTTTTCTTTATTCTGTTCCGCAGCAGTGAATTCCACCTTTCTGTCTTCCAGGTCACTTATCCATTCGTCTGCCACAGTTCTTCTGCTATTGATTCCTTCTAGTCCATTTTTCATTTCAGTTATTGTACTGTTCATCTCTGTTTGTTCTTTAATTCTTCTAGATCTTTGTTAAACATTTCTTGCATCTTCTCGATCTTTGCCTCCATTGTTTTTCCGAGGTCCTGGATCATCTTCACTATCATTATTCTGAATTCTCTTTCTGGAATATTTCCTATGTCTGTTTCATTTAGTTGTTTTTATGGGGTTTTATCTTGTTCCTTTATCTGGTATAAAGCCCTCTGCATTTTCATCTTTTCTGTCTTTCTGTGAATGTGGTTTTTGTTCCACAGACTGCAGGATTGTCATTCTTCTTGCTTCTGCTGTCTGCCCTCTGGTGGAGGAGGCTGTCTAATAGGCTTTTGGAAGTTTCCTGATGGGAGGGACTCACAACATAAGATTTTATGACTTGATTTTTTATCATAATGCCAAGAGGACTCGGTGATGCATTTAAGGATATTGGAGGAATCCTTTTTTCAGTTGAAAACAGTCCAAAGTACTAGCAGAGAATATTTAATAAGATATTACAATTTGAAGAGGGCATGAGATTGTAGTTAGATAATGAGTAATGGTGGTATAAACAAATCCACACACTATTGGGTTGATTAAATTTATCTTTCTGGGAATTGAATATATGGTGGTCTTTTATATTACAAATGAGATTTGAGGAAAGTTAATGAAGCTGAACCCTCACTAGGTGGCCGTGCTTTTCTGCCTGTTTGATTGATAGGAAAGGATTGCTGTTGTCTTTTAGTAATTAATCTCCTTTGTGTCATAGAACAAGTTTTTTTATTTAAAACAATTTATTCAAGGTTAATACAGTTATGGATATGAAGCAATTAAACATTGGCTTACATTCAGGATAAAGAAAAACTAATTGATAAACTGAATTCTCCATGCATAGAATAAGAGCAATACAGTCTTAACTGTGGAGATAATTCTTTCTGTGGATGTGAATAGCAATATTATTTTTGCTTCTAGGATTGTTACTTTTAGTTATAAAATTTTGCTTCTATGACTTAAAAATCATTCAGTCAGGAGTCCAAAAATGGCAGTTTCCAGTAATTGGACCCTCCACTGTTTGATTACAAATTCTGTAACAGTGAATTTTTTTCAAGGCAAGGCAGGTTTAGCTAATAATTTCAAACAATAAACTCATTTCAAATTGCTTATCTTTGAAATGTATATGAAATAATGTTTGTGGCTCCCATCATTTCCATTTATTTACTGTAAACTTTTAATTCATTCATGATTTTCAAAAGATAATTTAAATTCTTTCTAAAGCAAAATCACATCTATCCCTTTGAGTAGCCCTAATGCAGCTATGACTCTTTTCTCATCTATGTATTTCCAGCAACTCACTGAATAACAACTCTGTGAATGAAACATTTTCTGTGTGTGTTCTTGTCCCTCCTGTATCCCATTTTGTAAAAATCAAGTTCTTCTCTGCTCTTTCATTTCTCTCCAGGATCTACTGCTCTGAACCTTTCCCTGGACATGCCATAATCAGGTGGTACCTCTTAGTCTAAAGTAATGCTTTTATTCGTCTTTGCTTGTAAATTCTTGTGAAATTTCACATTTTCTGGTATCCTGTTTGTCTCCCATCTCTAAAAACAATATAATAAATGAAGTCACAGTAATTCCATGCTAAGAAAACTCATGATGACTATTTCTATGGATATTTCAGTTTAGGAGCACTTTTGGAATAAGTAATACAGGTTTAGGCCAAATGAGTAAATCTTGTATGGAGAAACTTTAGAGCACTATTGGCCAAGCAGGGAAAAATTCAGGGACACATGCAGCCTTCTACATCTTCCTGGATTCCCAATCAGCAGTCTGTATTACTGTGCTTACCCATTAAATAATCCCATTAATACTGTTCTTATGCATTAAAGAAGACCAGAACACTGTAGCCCAAATACTCCTTTCATAGTGTTCAAGTCGGTGGATTCTTAAAAACCTAATTTTCTTTACTGGTTATTTAGAAGGTACACATCGTACCAATTTCCTACAGTGATGCTTTCAACAACATATTACCTTATTTTCCTAGACAAATTTATGCTCCATTACTTTATTTGACATACAACAAGCCAAACAAGTAAACTATTCCTTAACTATGAGCACTGTATTGTTTTGTTTTTCGCTGTCTTACCCACCAGATATCATTTTCTCCCTGTCTGCTAAATTCTTGTTCTGCTTCCTACCTTTTTCACAAATCCATCTAATCGAAACTAATATTTTCTTAGTATACTTTTGGTCTATTTTATGTTTCTGTCTCTTTGTGATCTTTTCCCCAGGTAGATTATGATGTGCTATGATCTGAGCATGAAGTTTAGCTCTCAGCTTATCACAGCATTCTTCGTAGCTCCTAAAATCAAGCTCTTCAGATAGAAAGGAAGTGATTACAAATACACGTTGATTGATTTCATTAATTAAATCATTTTTAATTTGTTCGTGGCTATTAGCAATTTCCTCAGAAATCTTGACTATTACTATCTTTATTTCTTGTTATGTTTACCTATTTATGTGTAGATGATCTTTTGACCTTTTCTGATGTTGTAATTGAAATGAATCTCACCTACAGATATTGCTGGTTTAATAAATACTATTGTACATTGTCCTTATTTCCATTGTTAATATTCTGTAGGCTAGATCATTTCAAGATTCTATGATACTTGAAAGGGTTCCAATTTAATAATTTTCTATACAGTTTTTACTTTCAGATGAGTAATCCTTTTGGAATGTACACGTTTTATGGATTATTATGGTGCTTACCTTCAACCTGTGAGATTGATTGAAAGTAGAAACGTAGATTTCATGTGCATTCAGTTGAAAATAGGCTCATATTTTTTAGTATTCACCAAATCATTTTTTCACTTTGCCACATTTTATATTACTGATGTTTATTTAAAAGTAGATATGTGTGACGTATAGATTCATGGATTTTATAAAATCATTTATTATCATTTGTGACCTTAAAAGTGGATCAAGGGTTATGGAAGGAAAAGACAACTTTAGAGATATGATTAAGTCTTAGATGGTTTATGTCTACTGTGACATTAAATTTTCACCATAAACTTGTGAGGATATTTGAGATCATCATCTTCTTTTTATACGAGAAGAAACTGGGGTTTAAAGATTATACATAATAAGTGGGAGAGCCACAGTTAGAATTCAGATCTGTGTCTAAAGCCATCATGCATCTTTCTTGGATGCATCATATTATCATATATGGATATATACTCGTTAGCTATTATGATCACTATTAGATCACTTTTCAAGGAGTCTTCCATTCTATTGCCTTTGCTTTAACATGTTCCCCAACATGTTACTCAACCTAGAGATAAAAAAGGAGTGTGATAAGCTTTTAAACGCATAGTTGCCCAAACATATTTCTTTGAGACTGTCTCTGCATATGGCAATAACCCTCCATCTCTGTCAGGCTGAGGCATTTTGGAGCCTGCTGGCTTGGTCACACCACAGTAACACGAATGACAGTAACACCCTGCACCCTTCACTTCACTTCGCTCTGTAACACACATCAAAGTTGCACTTTGGGCCATTAATCCCTTACAGAGATTTTGGTAAAATAATTTTTAGCATTTTTTTCACAAGTCCTTGGGGGCTGGGATAAGCACAACTAGAGGTATATTGAAAGCTCCTAGATACCTTGGGTAAATAAATCTCTGCAGGAACATTTCATCTGCTGTTTCAAACTTGGACAGAGTAGGTACAGTCTGTGTGTCCGAACTAGGCACCATTCTTCCCCTTCACTTGCCTTTTTAATCATTAGGTATCATAGATCTCTCTTGAAGGATTGAGTTAATGGAGTTTGTAAGGAGTGAAACTTACCTCCACAATGCATTTTTTGTTTGTTTGTTTTTGAACTGATCATTTCTTCCATTCTTGATATTCATTCTTATTGATAGTGACATTGCCACTTTTGAGTTATCAAGGTGGATAATGCTTATCTAATTTTTAGCTCTGCAACTTTATCTCATTTCACCTATTGTGTTAGCCTAGAAATGCTATGGCAAAGCAGTGGAGTGCAGTGGGGTGGGGACAGAAAAATAATCAGATGTGAAAGAATTCTGCTAATTAGAAAATGAGCAAGGCATCAAATGCTGAGGGTGACTTATTTAAAGTGCTTCATTGGTTGTTTGATACATACATACCTGAGCTCCTCTCTACTGAATATGGAATGAGAAGAAATTACTTCTTGTTCACAGTTTGTCTTCTACTTATGTGATATTGAGGGCAAGTTGTATAACTTCTTTTAAAAGGTAGGCTAGGGGCAGGGCTCTGGAATAGGTAGCCTTATTCAAATTCCAGCTCCTCCACCATTGTCTCTTTGCTAAGCACTTTATAGGAATTATCCCATCCTACAAGCATAGTAGATACTATCATTAATTCCATGTGTAGATGAGCAAACAGACCTCAGAGCTGTTTAAGTTACCCTGCATTACTGGCTCTTCGAAGTGTGTCTACTCCTCTGTAAAAGGTGTATCTACAAAGTTTGTAAGAAAGACAGATGGCATCATTCCTGTAAGGTGCTTGGCAAAGAATAAATACCTAAATGATGTCAGCCCTTCTTATTTTTTATCTCATTATGATGGTCAACAGAGGTGCCATCTGTAAAAGAAATTCCATAAATTGTGAAGAGCTACACACATTTTAACCATCATTATTCTTAATAGCATCATGTGCCTTGTATAATGAATATACAGTTTTAATCTTCTTAAAAAGGAATAAGACAAGCCTTCTTGAACTTTCCACCTGAGAGCCAAGGGTTTAAAATTTTATCACTTCTTAGAAGTTTATATCTAAGAAATATGAGCAGAAAGTTATAGGATAATAGTGTGAGCATTATTAAGAGAAATTTGATATTATTTACTGGAAACTTTTTACTCAAATTGTTAAAACTTACTTGAGGGTAAGGAGAAATAATAATATTACTCAAGTTAAAAGTAAAAACCAAAAAATACTGAATATCAGTGCTTTCACTGTCGTGGCCTGGGTTCAATCCCTGATCAGGGAACTGAGATCCCACAAGCTGTGTGGCACAGCCAAAAAGTAAAAGATAAAATAAAGAAAATGAATAAAAAAATAAAAACCACCTTCTCTGTCAGAGGGAGGAACAGGACTGGCATGTCTTCTGCAGATGGGTAGTGGATGACGTTTCTGATATTTGAAAAAGCCTAGTCAATTGCATATTTTGCCAATTCGACTGATTTACACATCATAGTGATTTTCCAGATCCTTGGAGGAGAAATTATACAAGTGGGGGAGGAGCACACAGTGCACACTTTTGTCTACCACAGAATGTGATACATTCACCCCCAATGTATTAGCAAAAACAGAAAATAAAAGGAGTATTTCCATAGCAACATTAGCAAAATAGAAAATTTGCCTACCGTGTAAAATTAGATTTTTTTTTTTTTTTTCTGAGCCAACAACCCACTCACCAGATTGGCAGCCTGTGAAGAGTTAACGAACCTCAAAGGTAAATTATTTTAAACTAAAAAGAAATGAAGATAACATGGCAGGAATGATAAATAGTTTACAGCCAGTCAGAGGGTAGCCCGAGGTAAAGGAAACGAATCTCCTTTGATAGAATAAGAATCAAAGGGAGGGTGGTTGGAGGGGAGCTGGAGATGCAAAATGGTTATTGTAAAATTAAAAGGATGGAGGGTGGCTCAAGCAGCTGTAATCTGACAGGACCTCGGACACACTGCAATTTACTTAGACCATAGTGACATATATTGATAGCTGTTTGATTATACCTTCAATAAAGTGAAAGAACTCCTTTTTCCCCTTCTTAATTCCTAAAAGCTAGTGTTGACGAAGATGTCACTGCTGTGTTTATTTAGCAAAAATCTCATTTAATCCCTAAACAATTCTGTGAAAAGGTATTATTATCTCTGTTTTACAGATGAAGAAACAGAAGCGTAGAGAAATTAAATAAATTCTACCCTATTTTCAAAGTCAGTACATCTTTTATGGTTTCCAGAATTTTGAGCTAACTTCAAAATTAAATTCAGAATAGCTGAATACTTTATGTAATAACTTTAGTTACTATGTAATACTAGGAAGTTAATGCATTTACCAGTACTTTAAATTTATTTATTTATTTTTGCTGTGTTGGGTCTTCATTTCTGTGCGAGGGCTTTCTCTAGTTGCGGCAAGCGGGGGCCACTCTTCATCACGGTGTGCAGGCCTCTCACTTATCGCGGCCTCTCTTTGTTGCGGAGCACAGGCTTCAGACGCGCAGGCTCCGTAGTTGTGGCTCACAGGCCTAGTTGCTCTGCGGCATGTGGGATCTTCCCAGACCAGGGCTCGAACCCATGTCCCCTGAACTGGCAGGCAGATTGTCAACCACTGCACCACCAGGGAAGCCCTTACCAGTACTTTAAATTTATGTGTTGTAACTACCCTCTTAAATTATCTGCTCAAAGAGTATTCAGGGCAGTGGAAGGTAATGGATGTCTGTCTGTCTGTGAGTTGATTTGGAGGGTTAATAATTCAGGCTGTTTTAAAACTCTTGAATTATGACAAGGGAAATATGGTGATAAACACTTTAGTGATTATTATGTGCTGAAGAATAAGTTATATATAAGAAAATGATCCTTTACTGACAGGATAAACCTCTTAAGTTAGTTTTCACTTTAGGATATCAAAATAAATTTGGTAGATTTTTTTAATCTGCCCTTCCTGATAATATTTTTTTCACTTGTTCTCAGTTTATTACTACATATGTAAAATCATAGGTATGCATATATGAAACTAAAGATAAATTACAAATATATGTTCTGTGACCAGATGTATTTATTTCCATTCCTGTGTCTAGTTATGGTCTTTTAAGAGAGTTGAAGCTTTTGGTCTCACCTTCTGTTTTTTCTTAAAAACAAAAGATTAGCAAAAAAATAATTTCAAAGGTACTTCTCATCTATTATATTACATCTTTTTTAAATTAATTATGTTAATTTGCATCATGTTCAATTAAATAGTATTTTTACTCTTTTCATAGACTAGTAAAACTCATGTGAACTTTGCTGCATTCCTAGATTTACAGGAAGGCAGAGCCTCACGCAGAGCATCTGACAGTGAAAAATGGTCTTAACACATCTTTTTCCTTCTTTTTAAAAGTGGTTGCATACTTCACCAGTTTTTTTTATATTACCTGCTTCCTACAAAATTTGATCACTTTCTTATAGGTAAAGCAATTTCTCCCTTTTTAACTTGCATAAAGTTTTGTGCTTTATGCTGTATTTGCCAACCAACATATGAAAAACAAAATGAAGCCTGAAGCCTATAAAGGTGCCTGCAAATTGTGAGTAGTGGGCTTATAAGAACTAAGCAAGTTTAACCCACTTAGTATCCTGTATACAAGAAAGAAGGGAAGGAAGAAGGGGAGGAAGGAAGGAGAGAACCGTAAAGACCATAAATTAAGGCAGATTAAGGCAGTGTGTTTCAATAATATATTTCAAAGAAAAACATTGTAAGAGAAGGTAATTTTAGACCATGGCTAAAGATACAAATATATTGTGCATAAAGAAGATGTGGCACATATATTCAAGGGAATATTTAGACTTCTGAATCATCTCCAATATGTCTGATTTACAAGGTTTGTTCTTTCAAAAAGAGGGCTTTAGGACAAATAATTTGTTCTCATTTTATTTCCCACAGCTTCAAGAGCTTGCTGTTAAGGTAATTGCATTGTTCTACTTGAACAATGCTATGCATTTTTATTTTAGAACAGTGCTTCTCAAACTTTAGTTCATATTAGAATCACAGGAAGGTCTTGTTAAAACATAGATTGATAGGACCCACCCCCAGAGCTTCTATTCCGTAGGTTTGGGATGGGATCTAAGAATATGGGTGTCTAACCTTTTCCCAGGTGATGCTGCCCCTGCTGGTCTAGACACACTTTGAGAAGGGTGCAAAATGCAGGCTCAGGAAAGAACTGAAGACAAAATAAAGATTACATCAGTTATTTGATGGTGAAAGTTTGAAGATATGGAGATGGAGCAGTGAACATCTTTATGGAAGCAGGCTCAACCAGATATGGTATATCAAGTAGTGGGAGGGATCTGAGATTTTACGCTTCGTGCAAGCTAACAAGCTAGCCAACCACCATCACTGGTTCAGGAGCCTCCCTGAGTTGCACACAATGGATCTGTATGTCCCTACACAGGAGGCAGCATGGGCTTTGTGTTCCCATGGGTAACTCCTGACCATCAAGTCTAGGGAGCCATACTGAGTAGCCCAGGTGGACAGTGCCTATGACATGAGCTTGTGTCATAGCTGAGGAACACTGAACCCTGAACTTGGGAAACCCCACTCTTTTAAAGGGCGCCTACCAGCAAGCCTGCCTAAATTTTACCCCACAGGATTATTTTTATTTTCCTGAGCAACAAATAAATCTGTCCTCTGCCCTGCAGGGAGACACTCTCTGTCTTCCAAGGCTGTTTGCTACACAAACATTCTTGAGAAAATAATCCAGAGCAGAGGCTGTCCCTGCCTCTGTTCACATGTGGTGCAGAAACATGAGATACCCATGGAGAATTGTCTCCATGGTTGTAGGATTAATTCAGAGGGAAGAGTGATGACATAATTAAAATCATTTAAAAATCAGAATGGAGGAACTCTGGTTCAGGCAGCCAAAATGGACCCGGGTGGCCATTGTGGATGTGGTTTCTTGGATTTCTGAACCTGTACTGGTATTCGACATTTAAAGAATAAGGCAACTGATTATATTGATAGATTAGTTCTAGAATCCCAGAGTGGAATTACGTGGATTAGTCTGGATCCCTATCACATTCACAGCTAAATTCTACTAAATTTTAAGGATCAGGTGGTGATGAATTAATCCAGCAATTTTTAAGAATTAGGTAGTGATGTATTGATTCAGGAATATGCTTGTCATGTGGGAACAAGTTTTGTGGCCTCTCAAAGTATCACGATAATGAATGGTGATAATGTAAGTGAACCTAGTTATAAATCTTGATACAACTGAGATAAAACCTTGACAGGGTTTGAAAATGATTACTTATACATTTCTACACACAGCAATTGAGCGTCAGCTCTCTGCCACACATTGTGTGAAATACTGGATGTGTACAGACATGAAAGAACTGTGTCCTGTGCCTAATGAACCTGCATTTAGTAGTTTATTGAAAGTGTGTGTGAGAGAGAGAGAGGAGAGGGAAAAGGAAATGAGGGAGCAGGAAGGAAGAGAAAAAAACAGAAAAAGATGGAGAGAGATAAATTACGTGATGGGAGTCAGGATAGTGTAAGGATAGGGCACTAGTGGGTTATTTTTGTTTCCGTCTATCAAATTGTGCTTCTATTTTGCATGGTGTTTTTCAAAGAGTAATTAAATCCATATGTCTAATATAGCTAAAAATGTTACCCTCTAGAGGAGTGTTTTCAAAGTTTAGTTCATGGAAAAGGTGTATTTTATTAAGCATGTAGATTTCTAGGAATGATACCAAGTATAGAATCAGAATCTTTGGATGGTCATGGGGTTGAGTGGGTTTGTATGTGGTCCAGGTGATTTGAACAGGCTTATCTGGTGATTCTTCTCAGGTGTCAAAGTGTAGAGCTGATGTAGAAATTATATTCAGTTCAACAGTCTTTTATTTTAGTGTTGGTCCTGTAGAGCCAAGAAAAAAGTAGTGATAATTGCGAGTTGTGTATTAATTTACTTTCACTACTGATAAGAGGGGTTTTGCTGTTCTTACCAGATGACATCTCCTTTACCTGGCTTATGTATTCCAAGAGTCTGCCAATTTATTTGGAGCTAATTACATCTCTGAATATTAGACTTGAAGCTTTGTGGTTAATTTCAAAAGCATTTCCTGAATATGGCAAATCCAGGCTGAAATCTGTACAACAAGATCCAGAAGCCATGTTCCAAAAGATTTAATTTTCACTGGACCACAAATAGGAGAATAAATGATGACTGGCTTGATTTCAGCAACTTTTATTTGTATGTTTTGCATATATTATACGCCCTTAAACCTTACACTAGAAAGAAGAATGGTATTTGTATTATAAATTTTTTATTTCATATAACCTGGAATGAAATCAACTGTAGGAAAGTGATAGACCATCTAAAAGAAATAATCTGTAACCTTACATTGTATCTTATGAGTACAGTATAAGATTTCTATATGATTTGCTTAATACAGTCAAAAATTGATGTTTTGCTATTAATCTTGATAATCCTCTACTTATGTCACGGTTCCAGTACATACAGAAGTGTTAAAATATTTGAGTAGACATAAATAGCAAGATTACATACTTTATTTCTACTTGGTCAGTCTACAAATAATTTTAATCAAAATATGTATTAAAAGTTATATGTTATGTAGTCTTTTCTGTTTCACTTGAGAAGCAATGCTCAAAAAGGCAAAGTCCTTTTTTTTAACCCCTCCATAAACTCAAGTAGATGAACTGATGCTAAGTTATTTTCCCGAGTTTGGTAGAATTCCTCAAGTCATTGGAATATATTTTTCTAAATTAAAATTGGATTTTATTTTTTAAAAAACACGTTTTCTTTGTCTTGGAATCAATTTGGGACTACCCTGCTAGAAAAGTGAAAATGATTTGAAGAAAAGAAAGATAATAATTATAATTTTGTGCTCATGTTTCATGTCATTAAAAGCAGAAAGTCTGCAAAAGTATGCTTTAGGCAAGCATAAGTAAAACATAAAAACAGAATTTAGTCATCTGTGTAAGAGTGGGCTTGCTAAGCCATAGAACCATATTGAAAAGGGATTGTCATGTCTTTGGATAAGTTGCCTTGCTTAAGGGATTGTCATGTCTTTGGATAAGTTGCCTTGCTTAAGTGTTGATTTAGCATCTTTCAAACTGCATAAGAAGCGCCTATGAGAACAGAATGATGGTCTCTTGATGGAGAGATGGAATAGGTAGGACTATGTTTACAAATAAAGCCTGTTCTGTGTTCTGATGATAAGGATGCAATAAATGCATAGGCTTTTGGTGCTGAAAAGGGGACTTAGAGATGGTTCCAGCTTTGTTTCCCTGAGGGTTTTTCCCTCCTCCGTGCATTATCTTTACTTTCCAAAACCACCAGCAAACCATTTCTCGAAACTCATTGACATTAACCAAATCTCTTGTCCAATCTAAACCATCACTTGCAAGTGTGATAGGTTTCACTTTAGACAAATCATTCCCCCCATGAAACCGGTGGAGTTTCTCTTCAGTATTCAACCTGCATGCAG
Organism: Monodon monoceros; assembly: GCF_005190385.1. Classification (NCBI taxonomy): domain Eukaryota; kingdom Metazoa; phylum Chordata; class Mammalia; order Artiodactyla; family Monodontidae; genus Monodon; species Monodon monoceros. The sequence continues at coordinate 24,687,706 of NW_021703776.1, read as the reverse complement.
CCTATTAGAAAGAAGAATCAACAACATCAGTATCAGAAAACGTTCACATAATTTTAAAAAATGCGTGCCACACAATGCCGGAGGATACAGACAAATTCATTTATAGTGATTGCTGTGGGTAGGGAAATTGGTCAAGGGATGAATAAGGTGAACTTCAAGGTTATTTGTACCATTTTATTTTTCACATTAAAAGTTATAAAGACAATTTTAATTAAAGATAAAAATGAATTCTGGGTGATGAATTCCAGATTGTTTGTTTCTCTACTATTCAGTGCTTTTAATCTCCTCGCAAACCACACAAATAAAAAGACCTAAGGCTAGGGCTTCCCTGGTGGCGCAGTGGTTGAGAGCCTGCCTGCCGATGCAGGGGACAAGGGTTCGTGCCCCGGCCCGGGAAGATCCCACATGCCGCGGAGCGGCTGGACCCGTGAGCCATGGCCGCTGAGCCTGCATGTCCAGAGCCTGTGCTCAAAAAAAAAAAAAAAAGACCTAAGGCTAAAACTTGTCATTGGCTAGCAGTACTCATTCTTTTTAGAATCCTTCCTGTTCTTTATTTTTGAGACATTGCCATTATTGATAAAAGCAATATTTTAAAAAATTTATTCACCATGTCACTGATTCCACTGTAACTAAACTAAAACGAACAAATGTATATTGTAACCATTAAGAAAGCATCTGTCGAACACTGATCCTATGATGTTAAGTGTGTGTGTGAGTGTGTGTTATATAGGATATGATATATGGTATATGAATGTGTGGCAGTTCCCTTTAGAAGCAGGAACTGAGTCCTGTAGTTTTTCCTAAACACTTCTATGTAGCAAGTGCTAAGTAAATGTCTGTTGAATAAGAGCAAATGCACACTGTACTTCTTCTCCTCCCAGTCAGGATGTATATTTACCTATAGCGATCACAGTCATCAGGTGTCAAAACATGGCAAAGGTAAAACTCATCCTACTTAGCCTGTTCAATTTTTATAACTTTTCTCAAATCCCAGCTTCCAGCCTGGCTTCTTTAGCCAATAGATCTTTTTCAAAGTACCAATAATGTTCCTTTATAAAAACGTTTTAAACAATACATAAGTATAGCAGGTGTGAGTTTTAAAAAAGTATAAAGCAATTTCTCTACACGTGAAGATTTTTATACTAAACTCCTTGTTCACTAGGATATAACAAGTTGTTAGAAGGCTTTGGTAGAATTCTGCTGGGTATATATATTTATATGAATTTAAAGAAACATTGTTTATACGTTGTTTTATGTGAATTTAAGTGAACATTTTGCACTGTTTCCCATTATTTGGTGAAAGGTATTAGAAAGAAAAGAGTATTTTTACCTTTTAGATGGAACATTATACTAAATATTCATGGGGTTATGATGATATCTTTTCTATTGAGGTCTTCAAGCTTTCTATCACCTTAAGAAATGCAAAAGAAATGTCACATCTCAATCTTTTTTTTTTTTTTTTTAGTATTTCAGGAAATAAGGTGAGAAAGCAGAACATAATGATCTCCTCTCCTTTCTCATTTTATTTGTAGGAAAAATAAAATGAAATAAACTGAAGAACTCATTTTATTAACTACTGTATTAAACTGCTATATTCCCTAAATTGCGTTTGCTTTTGGCCCACCCTATAGTTCCATAGATAAGAGCTTTCTTGCAGAGCAAAATACAGTGAAAATTTAGGGGCCATTAAGATGTTTTCATTCATTTCACTCACTTATGTACCTATTGAGGTGGTCATCAGTGAGTACAGTTCTAACATATTCTGTTCTAGGTATTTGTGCTTGTAAGATTCACATGGAAGTAAAACTTTGATATATGGTTTTGAGCATACCAATAGAAAATATATCAAATAAATATTATTGTTAAATGCTGAAAAATGTTAAGTCCATTGCCTAAATCCTATAGTTAGTGAATAGCAGCACCAAAATTGTAAACCAGATATGTCTGATTCAAAAGCGCATGCTTATTTTAGCTACAGCTCCAAAGTTATTGATGGCACCTGTACACTTTTCTTCAGAGCATAGAAGTCTGTTCTTTGACGTAAGTTTGCTATTTTCAATAGATATTGTTAGACCATTCACATGATTATCCTGATTATTTTGATATGTTAAGAGCATTTGATGAGGTTAGGGAAAACTTGTCAACAGAGGCATAATACAATAATTTGTTCATCCTTATTGGGTGTTAACTATTTGAACATTAATCATATAACACACATATTTTACTGGTAAGTCTGAAAAATCTTGACATACACTAGCCAAAGAAATCGTTTTGAATTAGAGATGTTTCTTTGAATGATATTTCAATTCTTGATATTATTAATGTAAGTACCAACATTGTTGGAGTATAATGGAACTGTCATGATCCCTGAAGGTTTACTTTCAAAACTATCAAAAGAAAATTCTTTGTAATTAAATGTTTCAGAGAACTTTATCTTTCATCTGCAATAAACATACAGTCTAGGAAGCAAGTTATTTACAGGTTTGGAAAATACTCTTATTTCCAAGAAAAAAATACATTTAAGTATTGTTAGGGAGAATGATAGAATTATTTCTTTTTATACTGTACAGTTATACTGCTTTTATTAAACTTTCATATCACTTGCCAGATGCAATGGTAGTGGAAGAGATAAAGATGACAAAAAGGTGAAGGTTGAGAATGAATAGGCCTTCAAGGGAGCTGATCTTTCTCTGATCTGATAAAACCTCTCCCATTATCTATTTCTTTCTTTTTTGTTTTTCTTTTTTTCCTTGCAGATCACTACATATCAAGAGCTTTTTCTCTGAATAGCAGCATTCTCTCAGGATTTGAGGGCAAGACTTATATAAAGATAGTTTCCAAATTGACATACGACATGTTGTGCTGTTTTTAGAATTTGCCTTTAGAAAATTCTAAAAATTACTGGGAAATTTTCCATTAATCTGAAATAGTTTTCTACCAGTGTTTTTTATTTTGATACTACTATGTCTTCATGTATTCTATGAATGCCAAGTGATGTTAACACTTTGATGGGTTTAGTGGGAACTAAAGATTGGTCTTGTGGAATAAGAATAAGCTTTGGAGTCGGAAGGCTTATGTTCAAGTCCATTTTGTTAAACTTGTGAGTCCTTAAAAGTCTTTAAAATGAGTTTTTATTTTAAATGCTCAAACCAGTAGGTAGGTAGGGATGTACATATTATTATTACCTTTATGACATTGTATATATACTTATCATTCCATACCCAAAGGATTTTCATATATACATGTGCTGTTTCATTTATAATAAAGCCGTTTAATGAAACTTTCTCACTTACCTTAATATGAGCAGAATTTTCAATTTTCTCTTGTAGGTATTTATGCTGAACTGGGTTTTTTGTTTCTATCTGATTCTCCGTCTGGTTTTAATGTTTGATACTATATTAAACTGTACTATGAATTAAATGAGAAAAGATACATTTTGTTTTTCTGAAGTAGGTTATTGCTATGGGTCTATTTTTATATATCTATAGCTAACTATGGAAACAGGGATGTCCTACTGAGCAAATATTCACATTTTATTAGGTAGGAATTTTATCAGTCTTAACACAATTTGCCTGTGGCATTTAACGGTAGGTCATTGGCTTTAAAAATAAAATGTCACTTGACTAGAATAGAAGTTAATTAGGGACTCGCAGTGTCCAGAAGACATGTCAGTTTTCTATGAGTCATGACTAGCTGGTCTTTTGCCACAAGAAAAAGCACCATCAGCAACTATTTGTATCACCCCTCGAGGTAGGCTAAGTCTCTAAAGTTCTGTATTTTGCTTTGTCGTGAAATCTGCTAGGTAAAAAAAAAAAAAAAATTACTAATTTCTTCATGAAAAAAGAAGATAATAGTAGTGCATTTTCATGATTATGTATCCCTAGATTTCCAAGCTGGGGATATATAATATTTAGCAACTTTCCAGCTCTAAACTAACCTTTTAAAATACACTTTTTTTTTCTTATACATAACTACAGGTCTTTAGGTTTCTAAAACTATCTCAGAATCTTGCAATAAATATCATTTACTTGATAAAATTAGTGTGTATATATATTAGAAATAAAGATGATTTGGACTCTCCTCCCCCTAGGAGAATTGTCTGATAGTTTGTGACCATTGTTCATCCCTCTTTAACTTTTTTTTTCTAGAAATAATTAACTGTGATGATTACTGTCACTCTGGCTTATTAAATATGGATTAAGTTCATATTATAAGCCATGTGATTCTGAGTCAGATCATTAAGTTATACCTTCTCCTGCTCTCCAGAGTAGAGAACAGCATGGTTGAGTTAGAGCTGGTGTCTTGCAAACCACGTATGGCGTTGTGGGTGAATGCCCCCCAATGTGTTTTGTTTGTTGGGTGGCAGCCTCCTTCTGTGTGTCTCGTGAGGAAAACATGTTAATATCCCTCTTCAAGACATTTTAGAGTTCTAATATTCCTTAATCTAAAAAAATATTTAACTTATTTATATTTTACCCAGTATTTTGTTTAAATTCACAAAATGCTTAATTTTATTATTGGCCCCATACATATGAACAATTTAGTTGTTCTTATGTGGGCTGTTAAAAATGCGGGAAGACTTATGTTCTGAATTTTGTCAAGAATATGCCTTTGTGTTTATTTTCTCATCTGTCTTTTCTTTTTCTATCTTTCCTACTAAAGTTTTCCTATAAAGAAATGGCTTCCATTTCCATTTGTTTTGCCATTTTATTCACTTTTTTGCAACATTTTCACACGGAATTTGAGTTTCCAAAAATATTGTGATAAATATTACTGAGATGTATACATTTTTCCCTTGGTTTTTCTCTGTTTAGGTTTTTGACCTTGTAGGGATAGAGAACCTTTTCTGGGTTACTCTCCCTGCTACAATATCTTACATTTACTAGCTTGTTTTATGTTCCCTTGCTGTCTAGTAGTTGATAAACTGAAACCATTGCCATTTAAGCACACTGGAGAATTTTTCCTGTAAATTGATTTAGTTTAGGGGTTCTTAACTTGAGATTTCCCACTAGGCAGTATTTTTTAGTCATTGGTAATACCTATGTATGAGTTTAGAAAAATGATTATAATATTAAAGAAGAGGAAATAAAAGCCAATACACTAATATAAAACTAGTCGAAAGGGATGTTTCCATTCCCCAGTGTGGGCAAGACTTCCACATCAAGAGCACACACTGAAGTATAGTTCATAGTGAAAGATCAAAAACGTGAATCAACAAACCACTATGAGATTATACTTTTCTAAAACCTAATCTGATCATTTCTATCTCCTAATAAATGAGTTTAATACATTTATTATATTTACTGATATACTTGTCCCATTTTGCCTGTCTCCTAGCTGTGTGGGGGGCAGGCTACAGGTGAGCTCAGTACTCAAGGGACACAGTGTACAAATGGAATCTTAATTGTCCTTCATAGTTAGATAGCTGACATGAATATTTGCTTACTGTCTGCCAGGCACTCTTCTAAGCACTTTATATATAGTATCTCATTTCATCCTTTCAACAACCCATGAGGCAGATTTTGACATTATTCCTATTAGAAAAGGGGAGGAGAGACTTAACTTGACTTAACTTTTCCGAAGTTTGCACAGCTGGTATGCAGCAGGGTTGGTATTTAAACCCAGGCAGTCAGATTTCAAATCTGTTCTTAATCACTAAATGTTACTGTGTCTTGTGAAAGTTTAGCACACGGAGAATATGATAATAACACTGGAAACTACTAAGAGAGAACTCTAAAAACTGTTAGACAAGGGGGAAGAAAAAGAATTTATCCACAAAAAGTCATTAGCAGGCTGACAATAGGCATTTCATCTCCAGCTGAACCTAACGGAATAACATTTTAAAAGTGCTAAAGGAAAATAGGTCAGGCTAGAATTCTCCAACGACTTTGGCATATAAGAGTGAAGGGGAAATAAAGCCTTTTCAGATGTGTGGATTATGATTGTTTGTTACTCATGGGTATTTGAATAAACTCTTAAGAATGTACTTCAGCAAGGAGAAAATTATTACATTTTTGTGGCTTTTGGTAAAAAACTAAAAATGCTATTAAGAAGGTGCCTATACAGCACTTAGCACATATTTATTGATTCTCATTGTTATTTCATTTCCAGTTATATAGAAATATATGCTATAAGGATATTTATGAAAAGCAATATTCTACTAGGATTAATATAGTGATCAAAGCTTTTTTTTAAAAAAAACAAATGAAATGTTAGTCATTGATAGAAAGCACTGGAAGTGGACACTACTGCCAGTGATGGCAGAGGTAGTAAACTTAATGGTATTCAAGAATACTATGCTATTTATATTACTGAAGAGTAAATATATATGTATCAACTTCAGTAAATTAAAGTATTAAATGATTTAGAATTTATGAATCACAAATAGGGAATCTCTTCTTTTTTATGTGTCTTAATAATTGATTTGAAAACCCAAGCACTATATAACAATTATGTATTCATGTGGTCATTTGAATTCTAAGATTTCTTGTTTTCTTTCCAGCGCCTGGCTTTGGAAGCCGAGAAAGTTCAAGCAGCCCACCAGTGGAGGGAGGATTTTGCAGTAAGGACCCTTTTTAACCACTTGATTTAATAAGTACATCGATGTTTTGTGTTTGGATAATTATGATTTCATTTAAAATATTTTTTTTAGTGATGGACTCTTAAGGTATTATGGGACCGAAAACAGCTAGCTGTACTTCGTTGCTTTAAAAAAATACCTTGAAATGTTCTCATACTCAAAGGTATTTATAAAATTAATAACAGAAAAATAACATTAAATTATAGCATTTGAATAATCTTTATAGGTATTATGAATATACTAGTTGAAAAACAAGTGACATTTTTTAAGAAGTGACATGCATATTGTAGTCACTTTGACAGTGGGCAATGCAATTAAAGTTAGAACAGATGCATTAAAGCCTCTTAAAATTTAAGAGGGGTTGCTTGCTCCACATTAGTTAGAAGTTATCCTTCGTCTGCTCTGGCCTGCTTTTAGAAACGTCAGCTGATATTAACTTCTGCACCTATTTTTTTGATAAACTGCTTTTGTGCTCCAAGAGTCACTGGGCTAATTATACAAATTGCAGAAATTCTTCTTGTGATGAGTTCCTTCCCTCCTTCCTTCCTTCCTCCCTCCCTCCCTCCCTCCATCTCGTCTCTAGCTATCTGTTATATCTTCTTGCACCCATGGTACACAATGAAGAAGCCTGATCTTAATAGTTAAAATACTTCTGTTACATATTTGAATTGTATCATTTATAGTGAAAATCTCTTTAGTTTCTTTTCTTTTTTTTTTAACATCTTTATTGGAGTATAATTGCTTTACAATGTTGTGTTTCTGCTATATAACAAAGTGAATCAGCTGTATGTATGCATATATCCCCATATCTCCTCCCTTCTGTGTCTCCCTCCCACCCTCCCTATCCCATCCCTCTAGGTGGTTACAAAGCACCGAGCTGATCTCCCTGTGCTACGCAGATGCTTCCCAGTAGCTATCTATTTTACGTTTGGTAGTGTATATATGTCCATGCCACTCTCTCACTTCGTCCCAGCTTACCCTTCCACCGCCCTGTGTCCTCAAGTCCATTCTTTATGTCTGCGTCTTTCTTCCTGTCCTGTCCCTAGGTTCTTTAGAACCTTTTTTTTTTAGATTCTATATATATATATATATATATATGTATGTCAGCATACAATATTTGTTTTTCTCTTTCTGACTTACTTCACTCTGTATGACAGACTCTAGGTCCATCCACCTCAATACAAATAACTCAATTTCGTTTCTTTTTATGGCTCAATAGTATTCCGTTGTACATATGTGCCACATCTTCTTTATCCATTCATCTGTTGATGGACGCTTAGGTTGCTTCCATGTCCTGGCTATTGTAAATAGAGCTGTAGTGAGCATTGTGGTACATGACTCTTTTTGAATTATGGTTTTCTCAGGGTATATGCCCAGTAGAGGGATTGCTGGGTCGTATGGTAGTTCTATTTTTAGTTTTTTGAGGAACCTCCATACTGTTCTCCATAGTGGCTGTATCAATTTACATTCCCACCAACAGTTCTTTAGTTTCTGATCAAAGAAAAATTCCAGACAGCTCATTTGGGGGATGTTAGCCCCCCTCGCCCCATTTAAAATACGATTAGAGTTTGAGTGACAGCTTGATAATACTGTTCAATTGTCTTTGAATGTTTTGCAAGACATCTCAGATTTGAAGGTAAGAAAGTTGTGGTTCAATAGAACACTAAACTGAGGTTTAGGAGTTGACACTTTTACTTCGTGTTTATGTGATTTTATTGTCTATCAAAGGAAAATATGGAAAATGATACTTCATTCACTAATAATATAGGATAACAGTTAAATAGTATTTCATGCTTGATGATTCTGATATTATTTATTTTTACTGTCTTTTCCACAAATTTATATTTCTTAAGTAAACTCTTAGTCTACTCAGGTGAGACTCTATTTGACTGTCACTTTGATTCTTTCACCTGAATTGATCATATTGCTTGATTTGTTGGTATCATATAGGTACTGGCTTAATCCACAATTGTTTGTTATAGGTACATTAAGAAAGATCAATATGTCTTCCATAATATATAAAGAAAAAATCAGTGATTAAGTTAAAAACACAACCTTTCTGAGTATAGAGGACAAATTTTAAGCTCATCCAGTGAAGATTTTACAGTGCAGTTTGTTGCGGTTAGATGTAAGGAAAGTAAACCTGCATTTTTTTGTGTGTCTTGAATAGACCAAAAACAGCCAAAGTAATTTATCCCAATAAATATCCATTCGAGAACTAATAATTAGTGACATTTACTTTTCTTCTCCATCTTAGAGGTGGCATAGTAAAAGCAGTGTAAAGGCATAATAGTTGTGAAGTTAGATGTTGTATTTTGCCTAGTCTTGGTATATAAATTGGTGCTGTTTTAGTTTAAATCCTGAGTACTTCTGAGAATCCAAAAAATCATTAAGTTCATCAAATCAGATTGCATAGTATTTAGATTCTATTGCTGTTTCAAAAAGCTTTTCTTGCATTAAGGGAATTTGGTAATATTTCATTAGTCATTTATTGGTTGTATGTCTTTTCCAGCTTTCTAGGGAGAAATGATGTGTTAAAAGTAACTTTACAAATAGGAATGTAGTATATAAAGTTTCCTTTCCCGGATATATTGGCTCATTAACACTAAGTTAACATTTTGGCAGTGATTTTTTTTTCCTTACAAAAGTAATGGGTGACCACTGTAGATGACACAGCAACTCTCAGTGTGTGCTAGCCATTACTCTATTTTACTGAATCCAAACCATCATCAATTGTAAGGGTAAGAAATAAAAAAAGAAGCTAATTAAATTGTGATGCACCAACAATTTTAAGCAGTATTCATATTTGTCGGATGTCAAAATGTGTAAAAATTTACCTTGAAACGTAACTCCTTTTATCTGTTCTCTCAGTGCCTATATCCAAACAGAAGTATTGCTAGGAAAAGTCATGCAAGAGGACAAATCAGTTCCACAATGACACGGATACCGTTACTAGATCTTCTATGGTTAAATAGAAAATACATTGTTTACCCAGTAAATGTTAGGAGTTCTTAGCAAATAGTCGTCACCATGTGGGAGAATTCTTGAACAAATTCTGTTTTAAATTTCCCCTTAGGTCACCTCACAATTTATTTAGGACTTGTGAATGTACTGATTGACATTAGAAGAGACTGTTAAAGGGAAAACAAATTAGAGAACTTTAGAGTCCTGTCAACTCATTTCCCCAGTACCCTTCTTGATGGACTGTAAATGATGTTCACAGGACACATATCTGTCACAGTTTGCATGTTGACAATTGATATTTTCCCTAAAGCCTTTACAATAGCACTTCCTTTGAAATACCATAGGTGATAGACAGTTGAGATAGTAGTGATTTTATATTTGAAGAATAGAACCTGAGAGAAGATTGCCTTCAAATTCAAATAAGTAAATAGTGCAAAAATAAGCGACCCTTTTTCCCTTTTTCCTTGTTTCTTTCTGATAAACTAGATGATGATTCAATTCGTATACATACAATAAGGTTAAGCACATCCTTCAAGACCATAATAAAAATCAAATTCATGCATGGTTGGAAATTAGAAATCATCAACATTAAATGTCTCTTTATTTTGTGATTACATACAAAACAATCAGAAATTTTGTCAATATCTTAACCAAACATTTAAAAATGTTTAATTTGAAGTTAAATGCTGCCATACTCCAAAAGGTCCTTGTTTTAAACTTTATAAGCCTTTTATCTTTTAAGGCATTTAACTGTATGCATCAGTGCAATACTTCTTTAATGCCAACCTTTAATAATTTAACACTAGGATGATTTAGAAGGCAGAAATAATTTCCTAAAAGGTACATTAGCATTTCAAAATGAAATATAATATGCCGATTCTTCCCTCTAGTATAAGTAGGGAAGTTTCATTAACATTACTTAGGCAAAATGTTGATTAACATTCTGTACTCTGTAGTGTAGAGAAATCTCAAGAACAACAAGAACAAAAGGCAAAATACTAAAATGCTGGCAACAAGAAAGGGCTCCTGTAATTCACACTCTCCCTCAGCTCCACTCAATTCCCAACTGGATGTACAATTGAGGGAACAAAGGGCATACACTTTAAATGGATCAAGATTTATGCGGTCATGCGTTTACAAGTTCAAACCAATATTTGTAAATAAGCTGTGTCTACCAGCTGCCTTTCAGGTCTGCATGCAACTTACTGGCATTAAAGGGCACCTCTTATGTCACTTATGATGGACAAATTATTTTATTAAGGGCAGGTGGGAGAAGGAAAAAGGAGCTTGGAAAATTAATTGTTCTGCATAAAATAATTGCTATTATTTCTACTGAACAGATCTTTTCCAGTTGCTTTTGAAATCTCTTTTGATTGCATTGCAATGGTTGGTTAACTAAAGCAATTTTGTTTCCAACTAAGCCTGCGATATTAATTGTACGTACACATGTATAAACATAAGGGGTGCCTAATTTGTATTTTAATAAGTAGGATCTTTATGTATGGCTTATTAGCATCAGCTTGTTATTGTGAATGCTGAGTACAGACAGTCTAGAAATTGGGCAGTAAATAAAACATTTAGGGAGCCTTTTTTAGCTCCAGCTTCACAGAGAAACTAAATTAGATGGTGGGAATTTTTCTAGTGAAGTTGAATGTTATTGAGTGTTAATCAGGCTAATTTAATTCTCCTAATTGAGTTTTAATTATATACATATATATTTTTAAAATTACCTTACTCAAATCATATTTTGAAATGTTGCTTTAAAAGTTGTACTATGTAGAATTTTGTGTTTATATGAGTTAAAGTGATAGGCACTGGCATTCTGTATTTTATTATTTCATCTATCCTAATCATTTCATGAAATAACATCACCTCTGTTGATTGCAGCACAAACAGTTGTGACTGTGGGAACTATGAAATCATACTGTATTTATTTTGGTTACAATGTATAAAGAGAAACACTATTCTAAATTATAATTGTGCAGGTTCAGGATACAGAAGTGCTGGCTTTTTAGGAATAAAAAGTGGGGAGTACTTACAGACAATGGAATATTATTCGGCACTAAAAAGAAATGATCTATCAAGCCATGAAAACACGTGGAGGAACCTAAAATGCATATTACTAAATTAAAGAAGCCAATCTGAAAAGACTACATACGATATGATTCTAACTATGTGACAGTCTGGAAAAGGCAGAACTGTTGCTAAGGAAAAAAAAAAAAAAGACAATCAACCCCAAATGGAGACACATATGCTAAGCCCCACATCACCAAACCATGACTTAACTTAAAGTTTCAACTCTCCTAGAAATGGAATCTTAAACCAATTGGTCAGGAATTACCTGATGAGCCCTAGTTAGGAATCTGCCTGATAGACCCCTGCCATCCTCTAAAGGACAGTAACCTTGCAATAACCAACCTGCCTTTTTTGCCTAGTACAATTTCCTTTTCCCCATTCTCTTCTGCTGTAAAAGTCTTTCATTTTGTACAGTTCCTCAGAGCTCCTTTCTATCTGATAGATTGGATGCTGCCTGATTCAAATTGATTTTTGTTCAAATAAACTCTTAAAATTAAAAAAAAAAAGTAGGGGGGAGCGGCATTGTCTTAATGAATGAATGAATTTAATAGATTATCAAAATGATTTTAGTCTCTAGCTGGATTTAGTCTTTCTTAGTTTCTACATTTGGTTGAATTGTCCTTTTGGAATCAAGAGCTTACATATTATGCAACAGTTCTTATGTAGAGAAACAATCAATTTTTTACTACTACTTTTTTTAAAGAGTTTTGTCAGTTTCTCCTCATCATCAAGATAGATGAAAAGGAGCCACAATGCAAAACTGATTTACCCTCAAATTGTGGGAAACCATTTTAGTGGAAAAGAGCCAGGCAAATTCATGGTACCATATTCTTTTTGCTTACACATACATATAAATGCCCATGGTAAGAGCATTATAAGATAGCAGAGTAGAAAATAGTAACCGTGGGCTTTAAATTATTAATTATCCTGGATGATAACCCCTCTCTTTTGTTTCTTACGCTGAATAAAAGAAGAAGCAAAATATTTATCCAGTAATTACGTAGCCAATAATCTTGGTTTTATTTTTAATAATGTTTAATATGTTCTAATGATCTTCCCGTTCTCAGTATTATTTCTTTTAAAACGAAGGTCACATGATAGCACATGATGATACATTAGAACTCCCTAAGTCAGACATCATGACAGCATGTCCTGGGATAATGCAAACGTAGATCTAATTGGAGCTGGGTAAATTTCTTTCTTGCTTTTTTGTCCCGCTCTCAGGAAGGTGGAGAGGAGTTAGAAAGGGCAGGCATCTCTAACTTGGGAAATGGGGAGGTGGATGGGGTCTTTATGTTTTTCAAGTCTAATCTGCTGCCTCAGTGTCCTGGTATTGAGCTGATGAAAACGTTGTTAAATTATTGGGAGATTCCAGGAATTGCTGCCAATATTCTAAAAATTGTAGCCATGAAGAACACACAAATATCAATACCTCATTGATATTTAAGCTAGAGTTATTTATTGCCATCTGCAGGTATCAAATTGTAGTTGTCACAAGAGAGCTTTTGAACTTAGGTATTTCATTAACCTCTCTATAACTTGACCTACATTTAATTAAAATTTTTGGACACCACTTATTTGCATTAAGATGGGGTTTACTATATTAAAAATGTCTCAACCACAAAAGAAATAAAAAGATGAAGAAAATGTATAAGCATTAAAAATTACTGCACAGTTTACAAAGATTTGCCTATAAACTTTTGTCCACTTCATTTCCTTATTTAAAAATCTTCAGTTACTTTCCATTTAGCATAAATGATATACAGGCCCTTCATGATCTGGCCCCATCTTATTTTTCATACATTTCTACTGGAACATTTCCCCAGCAGCTATTACCGTTCTCCTGAAATTCTGAGTCCCAAACAGAGTAAATTATTTGATGGTTCCCTAAGACAATATTCTTTCCTTCATCCTCAGACCTTTTGATAATCTCTGCCTAGAAATCTCTCTCATCTCTCCCCAATTTCCTTTTGGCTTTGATCCACCAATCTTGGATTTGTTGTCTGTCTTATATGGCCCTCTAATGTCCAGTATATATTCATATTCAAGTACGTACTCCCTGTATAATTTTCCTTTTTCCACATTTTTTCAGCACTAAAATGTAAACTTCCTGGGGATAAGAACTTTGGCTAAAGCATTACTAAAAAAACTGTAGTCTAGTACAATGCATAATAGACATAATAGTACAATGCAGTAGCCTATAAGTAATTTTTAAACTAAAAATAGTTACTTGTAGCGCTGAGGTATCTATTTTTATTCTAAACATTTATTGTCAATTTTACTGGAGAAATAATAAAAAAAACTTGGTTTAAACTGTACTTTTTAAAAGTCTGAATATATTTGCCCATATCTGTGACATAGTTACAGAACACTGGGCTTGGAGTTATGCAAATCTATACTTCAAATGTTGGCTTTGCCACTAACTTGCAATGCAATTTTAGAAAAATAACAGTCTTTTGAATATCAGTTTATGTAAAAACTCTTAGTTCTGTAGTCTCCACCAGCATAATTATTTTTGTAAGATGCTCTGTGCTTGCCCTATTTCCCTACGAAGGAAGATATTTTCTAGAAACCTTGTGGTACGTCTCAGGTGTTCACACACAGGTTGACACAAGTCCCTGGATGGCTCTTTGTCTAGTCCAGCAAGTATCTGCCAGCTCCCATGACTGTGGTGCTCAATTTGCTGTCATTGCTCCAGTGAAAGAATACCACTCTGCTCAGGCTGCTGTCAACTGGTGCATCCCAAACTGCAAAGCACTTCAACTTAAGTCATAGTGTAGTCTGTGCAGAAAGAAGGGTGAATGACCCTATTTCCAGCCATAGATTTTTTTTCAAACCTAGATAAATCATATTTTAATGTACTATTTAAAAAAGTCAAAGTTCAGAAGAAACTCCACAGTGAACAAAATATTAAATTTATTTTTCTTTAAAAACATTTCATTGTGATAAGAACACAACATGAGACCTACCCTCTTAACAAAGTGTAGAATACATTATTATTGACTACAAGTACAATGTTGTACAGTAGATCTCCACAGCTATTTATCTTGTGTTGCTTAGTTGAAATGTTATGCCTGTTGATTACTAACTCTCATTTCTCCCTCCTCCCCAGCCCCTGGTAACCACCATCCAGTCTTTGATTTTATTGACTATTTTAGGTAACTCATGTAAGTGGAATCATGCAGTATTTGTCCTTCTGTGTCTGCCTTATTTCACTTAGCTTAATGTCCTTGAAGTCCATGCATATTGTATTGTAGAATCATCTACTTTTTAGAGGCTGAACAATATCGTATTATATGTATATACCACATTTTTTAATATCCATTCATCTGTAGCTTGTCTCCACATCTTAGCTACTGTGAATAAGGGTACAATGAAAATGGGAGTGTTAATAATATTTCTTCCAGATCCTGATTTTAAGTCTTTTGGATATATATCCAGAAGTGGGATTGCTGGATTATATAGCAGTTCTAGTCTTAACTTTCTCGAGAAACCATACTGTTTTGTGTAGTGGCTACACCATTTTGGATTCTCACCAACAGTGTGCAAGAGTTCCAGTTTCTCTACATCCTTGCCAATGCTTGTTGGTTGTCTGATGGATTAAAGACTTAAAGGTAAAACCTGAAACTCTAAGACTTTTAGACCAAAACATAGAGGAAAAGTTTCATGACATTGTTCTTGGCAATGATTTTATGGATATGATACCAAAGCATAGGCAACAAAACCAAAACGAAACAAGTGGCACTATATAAAACTAAAAAGCTTCTGCACAGCAAAGGGAACAATCAACAGAGTGCAAGGCAACCATGTATCTGATAAGGGGTTAATCTCCAAAATGTATAAGGAACCCATACAACCCATTAACAAAAATTACAACCCTAGACAGTTTTAATCACCAGACTCTGAAGCTAGTTCTCATATTCTCATTTATTTAATTCTTCTCCCAAAGAAGGCAGAAACACCTTTCCTTAGGAGTCTGTGAGGAGACTTATTTTTTACCTTATCCTCATTTCATTAGTGTCCCTGTGAACACTTGTTTATGTTTTTTTCCCTTTTTTAGGAGACAGTCAGTCAGCTTCCAGCAAATGAATGCATGAAAATAGATTTCTGATAATTTTTCAGCTTTAATCCTGTATTGTCATAGCTCATGTTCAGCCTGGAAGGCTTCTATTGGAAGACCTCATACATTTGTATTTCCAAAAAGTTTTTTGAAATTAAGTGAGATAGTTTATGGGAATATACTTAGCACTTTGAAAGGTCTTAAAAAATGATAATTTTAATAGAGGAGATGCTATCTCCTAGATTTATTTCTTTTGAGAAGTTGACATATTGCTTTTTAATGATTAAGTGTAGCTGGTTATACCTTCTTAAGAAGGAAAATATACATTGCACATAATAGGCATTGGATGAATGCTTTTTGAATTGACTTAAACCCATTTTACTTACATTCCATTTATGTATTAAGACTGCATTGATGAAGAATGACTACATTTGGAAGTGACAAGTACTCAGCATGAGACTAACAAAATTTTTTGTTCTTATCGATGTTTGTCTTTATGTCTGTATGAAGTTCTGGTTTACTCGGTGCCTAAAACAGCCCTGGAAGATCTTTGCAGAAACAAATCAAAACAAAACAGCTGTATCTAAAGAGATCTTTAGGGAGTACGGACACTAATACATATTTCTATTTACTGTAGATCCTTTAGGACTGAGCCCTGGGGCAATAACTCTATTCTCAGAGATAATTTTTATCTTCCGAATAACATTAGATGTTGGAATAATTTCAACTTGATGGAATTATGTTAATGGCTTTGTTCCTATTGCTATGGGAAAGAGAATGTTTTAGGAATTGAAGAACTGGCCTAGAGAGCTTTTTTCCTAAAGGATTGATACCATAGTGATGAAACTTGGAGCTTTAAAATAAAGCAACAAAGTGTAAGATGCAGGCAATTAATGTAGGTCATGGGGTTTAGTCACTAGTAGGATACATTTTGACTTTGGGAGATACCTAGGAGAATTGACCATGAGAACTGAGGGCTTAGTACACTAATTTCAGTAGAGGGATATTATATGTCCAGAATATAGGAAAGCTGTTGAAACAAGGGTCTGGATAATGTTGAGAGTGTGGATATTGCAATCAAAAGCTTAGTCAAAAAAAATAAGTCTTGGGCTTCCCTGGTGGTGCAGTGGTTGAGAGTCCGCCTGCTGATGCAGGGGACACGGGTTCGTGCCCCGGTCCGGGAAGATCCCACATAACGCGGAGCCGCTAGGCCTGCGAGCCACGGCCGCTGAGCCTGCGCGTCCGGAGCCTGTGCTCCGCAACGGGAGAGGCCACAACAGTGAGAGGCCCGCGTACTGCAAAAAAAAAAAAAAATTCTCTAAGTAGATGGAAGACATTTTTAAGAGGTCTCCGATTTAAACTTATAGGTTAAAGAAAAAAGAGACAAGAAAACCTAGAGAATATTCATCTACAAGTTTAAAAAAGTATGTAACTAGACTTGAGTGCTGGACCTAATTACATATGATAAAAATGCTATGGGAATTGAGGGGAACAGCCAATTCCTCCTTTTATGCAAAATCACTACTTCTTTAAAGTTCATGCCTTTGGTCATCTTCTAACCTTCCAAGCCAGTCTATCAGTGGAGTTTTTCCCATGCTATCCTCTCTCTCTAGTTAGTCAACCTTTTTGTTTTCCTTTTACTTTGTCATCAGCATACAAACTGGCTCCCATATCTTCTATCATTAAAAAAAAAATTTTTGCTATCTCTTTTAGTGTTGCCACATTTCCTTGCTGTCTTATTCTGCAAACATCAAAAGAGATGTAGACCTACACCATCTCTTCATCTTCACCTTCACCCAGTGGCCAGCCCACTCCAATCTGACTGCAAAATTCATCCGTGGTGAAATTGTTCTTAGGAGTTGCATTTACCTCCAGGTCATCAAGTCTTATGGACATTTTTTGTTTATCTTTGTACTTGGTCTTTTCCTATCTTTTTAATGTACCACTTCCTATTTCCCCTTTCTTCAAACACAAGTTTCTTCTGTTAGTTTTCAGGAAACCCCATTTTCCTATTTTCTCACCATTTAGTCCTTCTCAATATCCTTTTTAGTACTTTTTTCTGTACTGTAGCTCTAATATTACCTAAATTTAGGGCACAGTCTTAGCCCTCTTGTCTTTAATGCCCATACTTTCTCCCAGGACACCTCATCCATTGCTTTGAAATTGAATAGAATTCCACCCAAATGTCTTTTCTGAGCTCTAGGCTCATTTAAGTAACTGACCACTTGCTGTTTCCATTTAGCTGTCTCACCTGCATGGTGCTAACATGGCCAGATGAGCAAGTGTTTCCATTCCTCCCTCCCCCAGTATCCTGATGATCTGTTAATTTCCCCATCACAGATGAGATCACCTTTTCCCAGTTCATCTAGCCAAAATTAAGGAGTAATCCTTAATTTCTCCCTGTGCCATAACCCCTCATATAATCCACGTGTAAATTCTGTCAGTTCCAACTCCGTATATATCATGCAACCATTCATTTCTCTTCAGCTTCATAACCACTGTCTTTGTTCAAACCACTGACATCCCACAGGCAGAATAATCTTGAAAATATTAACCAAATTATGAATCACAGAGTCCATTCTACTGTCCTAGGGAATTCACAAATTTGTTTTACAGAATTGTAGTGGTCCAACACATACATAATAGTTAAATAGGACTTTCGACTGTCAATTCGATAGAAGAGAATGGATACAATACAATCAATACACAATTTTATAAGATAGTGGGAAATGTAACTTTGTATATCCTTCTGACACAAACGTTTTGGAGACCAAATAATATGGACGAGTTGTAAGAATTTTAAACCAGTAAGTCAGGCAAATATAAAAACTGAGTAGTTTAAGTAACACATACCTGAATTTAGAAAGTAATGTGCTGCTTTTCTCAAACCGCCCATGAAAAAATGTGTCTGTGTAGCAGCAACAATAAAACCCAGGCAGAACAAGTAACAACTAGATTAAAAAAAGAGCAAAACATTACTTTTAGTCAAAATTAGTGATACAAAATGTGAGGTTTTGTATGAATTCGGTTGTAACATAGCAATTTCAAAGTGCCTGCTTCTGCTTTGTTAGAAGGCATATTATGGTCTGAGAGAAAACGTAATCAAGAGAGCTTGTAATTGCTGAATGTTGTAGAAAATCAGCTATCGTGGAATTGTAGCATTGTGTGCCATGGCATGTATTATATGTTAACTAAATTATTAGATTCCAAAAATTGCAAAAACTGCTTTACTTTGTTATAATGTTTCACCACCATGTGGACAGTTCTCCTGCGGATCTTATAAGAATCACCTAGAATCCTGTTTTTCAAAGTTCTCTATTACATTCTCCCCTCAAGGTTCTCAGTGATGTCCTATGGGGGTGAAGTCAAGACATTGAGAATCCTTCTGTAGTGAGCCAGTGTGACTGAGTGGAATATGATCTCTCTCTCATGGGCGTTAAAACTGAAGAAAGCTTGACCAGCACTAACTGGAGGCCTTATTAATTATGAAAATAAAAGTGATGAGTCTAAATGCAGTTCTAAAGCTTGGGAAAAAAAGAGATTGAGTGTAAATAGATTTGATGTAGAAAAGAAAATTATAATAAGCAGCCAGAGTCTCAAAAAAATCTAGTTGGGTTTAGTTAATAGCAAAATTGCAATAACAACAATAAACAGGCTTACTCAATCACTTTTCTTCTAAAATTATAATACCTTGTTTTTGTAAAAATATTTTAATATCATTAATTAAAAATTAAAATGATATAGATAGCTACAAAAGAAAAATTAAAATCTCCCCTAATCTCCACAACTACGTTTATTCCTTGTTTATATTTAGTGAGTCTCATGATGTTCAATTTATCTGTTTATACCTTTTTTCCATGTATTTTTTTCATGATATACACACAAAATTCATAGATACAGTCATATAATAGAATGTACAAACTTATCATCAGAGAGTGTGTTCAATTTTGAATAAATTAACATGTTTCTGTGTTCTCTCACTTTCTTCATACATCCCCAAATCTTATTAAATTATTACTTTTACATAAAGATTTGTCTTATGTTCTGTAACCGTAGTTTCCACATTGTTAATCCTGGTTCTGGATCCTCCATTACTCACCTTATTTTTTTGTTTTTTTTTTTTCTCTTTAAATTCATAATTTGATTGAGTGGATTTTGTTGTGAAGTAGTTTGATCAAGAAGAGCCGTGAGATGCTTTAATTCCTGAGTTCTTATGTGTTAGAGAATATCTGAGTATTTCATTTTGGACTTGAAGAAAACCTTGGCTAAGTAGGCATTTTTCCCACTCAAAATTTTGGGGTATTGCTTCACAGTCCTCTGCACAGTCTGTCATTTTTAGTGGCTGTCAAGAACTCTAAAGCTGTTCCAGTTTTAGCCCCTGGTTTCCATCCTGAATTGACTTGATTTTTTTCACTGATTCTCTAATGATATGTTCTTTGTTCTTGAAGTTGAGCTAAGAATGATGCATCTGATTGTTGATTGTTTGATGTCTTCTTACTAAAGTTGTAATTTCATTTCAGAGATGTAGATGTTTACTTTCAGCATAGTTTTGAATATTTCTGCATAAAGTTTTTTCATGATCTCTTTTTCAAGAATATTACTTAGTGTAAGTTGGGCCTCCTTTTCTGTTTTCCATAACTGGTATCTTCTCTATTACAGTTTTTAAAAAATACATCTTTATTCAGTTACATTTCATTTGGCATGATTTTCTGGAGCCTGTCTGGAATGACGGTCTTTTCACCTGCATCCATGTTTTGTTGTTTTCTTCGCTAAATTATCTTTTTTGTATCTCCCAGCTTTCTCTATGTTCTGGCAGCTTCTTTGCCAACTTATATTGGTTTATAATCTAATCTTTTGAACTCCTTTATCTTTTATTTTCTTTCATTTTTTCCCCTGGCTATCTCCCTCCACCTCCTATCTTAAAGAATAGGTCTACAATTTGTCTGGGACTCTGAAGAACCATGGATCTTAATTCTTTCTTTTATTTTAGGATTTCATATATGAAATTAGTTTCCTTTCTTCCTTCCCTTTTCCAAAAATGGCTAGGCACAGGTTCCTGAATCTTCTTGAGTAAAGTAATGTTTTGATGGAAGATGATGAAGTAAAGTTAAAGAGAACTCAAAGATACTTTAGGGCTTCCACTAATAAAACTGTTCCACTGAGGTGAATAGTCTCAGCTGTATTCCAAAATATGCTCTTTCCTTTGCACATTTCCAGTCAGTTTTTAACATTCAAGAAGCCTGTAAGATTTATGGTAAAAAACAATTAAGTCCTGGCTTTTCTTGAAGCAAGATGATGATTGCCATTTCTCTTTCTTACTGGGATTTATTTTCTTTTATGTTTTTCAGCGAGAATTTATTTAGTAAAAAAATAGAAAACTGCAGGTAATAGTAGTATTAATTGCATTTTCAAAGCCACAATAGGGAATGCCCAATGTAAGTGTTCCTGAAAAAATATATATCTAATTATCCACTTGATACCAGCTGGATATTATAAATGCTACTTTTAAACAAATTATTACAAAATATGATGAAGAAAAGAAAATACAGTGTAAACCAGTGCGAAGATAAAGCAGAAAATACTCTAAATAGAAACCCTAGTTACCATTTGCTCATGAGAATTATTGATTCTCAGCTTATAATGGGCTTCTGACTCCAATAGGATATTTTGTTGTCTAGTATTCAGTCTAAAATTATTTTTTGAACCATGAAGCAAGTCAAAGCCATGATGTTTAGAAGTGGCATACTCTAATAAATAGAATTGCCAACCAAGGTGCCAGAAAGAGTTTGGTTTGGTTGTTTCCTATTGTGCGATTTTTAGCTATATAATGTCTAAGCCACAGTTTCTTCAACAATAAAGAGGGGATAATATTGGTACTAATAGCACAGAGTTATTCTGATACTTAATGAAAATTATGCATGGATGCCTTCACGCAGGTCTTTGACAAGTAGATTCAAGCATTTGAGATAACTGAAATTATCTTGGCAATCAAATTTACTTTTCTTTAAAAACTTGGCTTATATTCTTCCTGCTTGGTTTCAGGTGCCATCATTAGACACACATCCTGCCATCATCAGACACCTTTAACATACACATAATCAGTACATTTCATTGAAATCAGTTATTCTTGCAAATGTGTTGTTTCTCTTTTGAAACATGTTTGTAAAGATAAAAAAAAAAAGCCCACTATGAAATGTTAAATAAGGAGGGCAGTACAGAATCAAAATACCCATTTTGATAAATTATATTCTTGCTTTGAGCAAAATATACATTTTTTTTAGCACAGCTATTTTAAGCTCTTAAAATGTATGAATATTGGAATCCCATTATCTTACAGCTTACACTCTGTAAAATCTAATAAATTTTACATTTCTGCCCTTTTATTTCAAAATCTTAACTGTTTTTCATGTTTCTTTGTTCTGAGGGTTTTTGATTGTGGAATAAAGAACATTCATTAAACTCAGGAGAGATGACAGAATTTAAGTTGTAATCAATCTGAAATATATGTTTCATGGTTGCTAAATTCTTTTTTCATCATCTTTGTGCTGAGTGAAAATAACCAAATCATGTACTCAAGCTGACTTAAGCCTGTTTCTTTGACTAGAAGGGTAATGAAACTACCTGTCAGAGAATGTCAATGTTTCTGTTATTTTAATATCATAGATGTTAATCTTAAGGCTTCCCAGAAGTCTCTAGTTTTTACAGAGTTTTCTCTGAAATTCTGATTCATAAAGTTATTCATATGATAACCTAGATTTTAATCTCAGGTTTCTTCTATCTTACAGACTTTTAGTTCTAAATTCTGATTCATAATTAGTTACCAGTTTGTGGTGGAAAGGGGAAATGGGGGAAAACATGAATAATTTTAATGCATAAATGAGTATTCACGTTGTACGCCATTTTCATCAAACCCTATTTTCTCATCTGAATGAACACAGAATAAGCACCAAGAGTTGTGGAACTTTAGAACATTGGATTCTCTGGCACTGGAAGCTTTGTATGTCTTACTTGCTGTTGTTTCCTTTCTCAGTACTCTCAAATGTCAAGGATATTTCAGTGATGATTATGAATTGTCTTGAGTCATGCCATGTGACTCACAGAAAAATACAGCAATGACAAGAAAAGCCAAGGTCTCTCTACAAAAGTACCGCTTGGCCATGTTGAAGGCTTTGTGAATTTAGAATGAAGATGGGCAATTGTACTATAATTCATAGCTCTGCTTGAGTGCCAAGGAGTCATATCTTTCAACAGCTTTCAAGTTCTTCAGGACATGTAAAATTCAAGGTTACTGTTGAGCAAATTAAATTCATCAAATACTTTGACTTCAAAGGGTATAAACATCTATTGTGTGGTTTGAGAGAAAGTCTGTTGAATCATGTTAGTGCTAGTCAATTTGATAACACAGAAACTGTAAAATTTAAGGAACTTTCACAATATTGTGTTTACAGAGAAAAAGTTCAAGCATATTTTCATGAAAAAGTGAAATTTAATTAGCTTTCCATTTCAATTCCCCTCTCCATCCCACTACAAAAGAAGAAAGAAAAAAAATTGTGATTAGTAGTGATGGATAGCTTGGTTATTACCTGTTACTTTAGATTGTATACATGAGTCTCGTTTTTTGGGAGAAAGATGGATTTATTTACTATTATACTAAAAATTGTAGTTCTTAATTATGCTTTTTAAGAGGTACAATGAATGTAAATGGATATATATATATATTTTTTTAATTAAGAAAAAGTAGGGTAGCAATATATTATTTGGGATGATAGAGTACAAGTTGATTACCCAGACAATCTCGGAGAACTGATGTCTAAGTAGCTTGCAGATTGATTTCTGGGCTTCTCCCTGGTTAAAAGCTGATACATGGCAGGAGTTTAGCTGCTTTCAAGCTTCCCTGCAGCTTTATTTGTACCAGGCAGTTTGGTTACAAACGGTTTCCTGCTGGGATACCTGATACCAAAAGTGAAACCAAACGGGCAGCAAAACAGGTAATTAAATAGGCATTACTGGTGTTGATTGTCACTAAATTTAAAAGCATGTTTATTGAATTAAAGCAATAGTGTGGGCAGTTGACTGCATAGTGTGCCCACATGTCTTGTGTAAAATTATTTTTTATAATCTTGCCAGTAGGTATTTTGTAATGACATCTTGGTATGATTTAATATTTTAAATCTTACATATTAGCACTGAGCCTTTAATGATATAAAATTCATTTGTTTCTAAACCTGCTTCTTTTTTTTTAAGTAAATTGAAATGTCCTAACAATTAGATGAGGGAGTAAATAAAATATTAGTAATACATGAATACTGACAGTGTATAAACAAATATACCATACTGAATATGTTTCTATCCAAATATAATATTTTGCTTCTGTATTTGAGTTTCTCCTTAACTTTTAGCTGTCTGTTTAGGCTGCCCTCTAGTGAAATATATAGTAATGAAGACAGTAATTTGTTACACCCTGTTTTCATGCTGGTGAAACCTTATTTTCTGTACCCTTTCCCTCTTTGATTATCATTTTCCTCTTTATGTCATCTGCATTATACTTGGGCTTGCTGGCAATAATCAGTGAGGGAGATTTGGAGAAGCACAGAGACCAATTCAGAGAAAATTCTAGCTTTGTTGAGATAATTTCCTTTTGCTAATGGCAAAAAAATACCATTTCAGAAGCTCACCAGGAAGGAACGTTGTTATTCAGAAACTGAGAGATTAGGATTTGGTATTCCCAAACTAAAGATGCTTCTTTGGTTTATTATTATATTTATTAAACATCCACAATTTAAAAATATATAGTATACTAGTGTGAAATTAGTAAATGAAAAAATGATGTTCATTTGCTCTAGAGGAAAATAGGAAAGCTTTGGTGTTACATAGATCTTGATTCCAATTCTATTTTGCTACTCACTAAGTAACTTGGAGAAGTTGGCTTACCTTCCTGAACCTCTGTTTCCTCATCTGTAAATTATAATGGTATACATATCTTTTTTAAAATAAATTTATTTTATTTAATTTTGGCTGCATTGGGTCTTCGTTGCTGTGCGCGGGCTTTCTCTAGTTGTGGTGAGTGGGGGTACTCTTCGTTGCAGTGCATGGGCTTCTCTTGTAGCGGAGCATGGGCTCTAGGTGCGTGGGCTTCAGTAGTTGTAGTGTGTGGGCTCAGTAGTTGTGGCTCGTGGGCTCTAGAGCTCAGGCTCCGTAGTTGTGGCTCACAGACCTAGCTGCTCCACGGCATGTGGGATCTTCCTGGACCAGGGCTCCAACCCCGTGTCCCCTGCATTGGCAAGTGGATTCTTAACCACTGCGCCGCCAGGGAAGCCCTACATATCTTTAGTATTGGATATGAACATTTCATGAGATAGTGTAGGTTTCCATACTAGATTGTCAGTAAATGGACATAACATTATTATCGTTATTATTGTTTATATCATGTTTTACAAAAGATAGCTCTACGAAGATTAACTGGCATTTATTTGTTGAATCATGTTTTATACATCCTTAAATTCAGTACAAGTCTTTTCAATATTAGGTGAGCACGCATATGTGCTTTATGTGTTGTATCGTTGTTTCCTCTACTGGGATGAGAAATCAGTGCTAATAATCTTAGGTTCTCTGTTCTCCTCTGTACACGTATAAAACTCACATTTCTTAAGAAAATATTTCACTTAAAGTTTTGTGCTGGCAAATGTACAAAAAAATCTTGAAAGAATGATATTAGATCATTGTCTATTGTCTATATATACAAATATATAATACTATGAATGAAGGTTATGGAAACAGAGAGAGAGAGAGAGGGAGACAGTGACTATTTGAAGAATCTTTCTGTGTTTGCTCAGAAAACACCTTTGAAGACCTCTGCCCACTATATTTTTCAATGTTCTTCAGGCTTTGGTGAGAGGAAGAACCTTATGACTCAGGGCAAAATTTCATTTATCCTTTTCATCAGACAAGGAGAATGATGCAACTTTCTTTCTCCCAGTCTGTCAAGAAATTCATGGCTAAATTTCATGCTTAATTACAGGATTATGGGGTTCTATAACAGTTATCCTTTTTCTCCTTCTAAGTTTTTAAAAATTATTATTGTTGAAATAGTTATTTTAACTGGCCTGTTGAATAGGTGTTTTGCAATTTGCTCTAAGAATGGAATTATATGTCTTAGAACAATGATGCTTAATGGGGGTTGGTGGATGGAGAGAGGAATTCAGAAGAATCTCCATCAAAGCATTTCAAATACAACTTTCTTGATATCCCTACACAAAATCCAGTTATAAATCAATGGCTGGTTAATTAAAAATCTGTAAGTGGTCATACAAACATAGATGAAAGCTGTGGTTAAAAGTTTTAAGGCACTGGAATTTGTGAAAGTGATGTTTTGCCACAAATAAGTTTATATTATACAGGTAGAGACCCAATGGTCTATTATACTCTTTTACATAATCTGTCATTTTTATTTTTTTAATTTTTACTTATTTTTAATTTTTAAAAATTTTTGGCTGCATTGGATCTTCGTTGCTGTGCGCGGGCTTTCTCTAGTTGCGGGGAGCGGGGGCTACTCTTTGATGTGGTGCGCGGGCTTCTCATTGCGGTGGCTTCTCTTGTTGTGGAGCACGGGTTCTAGGCGCGCAGGCTTCAGTAGTTGCAATACTCGGGCTCAGTAGTTGTGGCTCACGGGCTCTCGAGTGCAGCCTCAGTAGTTATGGCGCACGGGCTTAGTTGTTCCGCAGCATCTGGGATCTTCCCGGAGCAGGGATCAAACCCATATTCCCTGCACTGGCAGCTGGATTCTTAACCACTGCGCCACCAGGGAAGTCCAATCTGTCATTTTTAGAAACTGCTGTATGCTCGAGTCATTTAAACGAAGAGTGAGGAAAAATGGTAAAATGAGCAAAGTTCAGTTGTGTTATTGAGCAATTGTCTTATCCTTACAGAGAAATTGGAGTTTATCTTCAATGACTAAATTATAAGAAATAAAATCTTAAAAATAGATTTATATTTATTTTATTAATTATGTGTAATTTATTACTTAGTTCTTTCCAACTTGCTTTGTTTTTTTATACATGACTAGTTTGCCTTTAGTTTGGAAATTGTGTCCAGAATTTTTATGGCAGATGGTCCTGAGTCCTTTTCATAGACTAGCTAGCTGCCTAATGATCTTAACAAAATGACCAATGGCAACAGGATGAGCATTGCTTGGGGGTGACTTAAAACACTGAGTTTACAGGTTCTAACAAGTTGTCAGCCTTTTGTGTACTTTTGATAACAGGAATGTCCTTGGTCTGGGAAAGTTATACCGTTTGACCTAGTGTGGGAGTTTAGAAGGTCAAATAAACTATAGTTTGAATGTGTGTAAATACCTGACTGGTCAGGTCATGGATATCAATTTAGGTGATCTGTGGGATTGTAGATATGACAGCCATCTTTCTCTAACCATCAAAAATTAACATACTACTGCTGTTATGAATGCAGCTGTTTTGATGACATCTTAATGTATTTCAAAATGAGAATTAAATGAGCAATGCCAGATAAATATATATGTAAAGTTGAGAATATCATTGAAGCATACAATGCATTTAATTAAGGATTTATTCCACTTTGCAAAAGAAACATTCCTTGGCCTTCCTGGGTAGTTAAGTTTTCTAAAGTCTGGAGCAGTTTGTAATTTTGATGTCACTCCTTTGAGATCATTGTTCCAAATTTCATTTCCAAGCTAGTGTTCAATGATACAGCATCCTTCTCCCCTCCAAAAAAATTCCTGCAACACAGTTACTTTTTAAATTGTTGGTAATAATATAAAATATACTTAAATGATATTATAGTATCTTACAAATTAGGGTTGCCAGATTTAGCACATAAAAAGACAGCATGCCCAGTTTACATTTGAATTTCAGATAAACAAAATATATATCTCTTTTGTATAAGCTTGAACATTGTTTTAACTAAAAAAATCCATCATCAGAAATTCAAATTTAATTGATCTCTATTTTATCTGGAAAACTATATTTTAAATACCAACATTAAGTTCTTAAATGAAAATTCTTAGCTCAACCTTTCCTCAACTTCCTATGTTTATTATTTCTTTTTTTGCATAATCTCCAAGCAATTTCTAAACAATACTAGTTCAATCATATAACAGTAACTTTTGTATCATTTATTTGATAGCGAATGGAAAGGACATTATGTATATTAATATTTATCAGTTTGATTAGTCATTTTTAGGTTTATCTTGCACTCTGTTGATATATAGCTTGACAAATTTACCTTTAAAATGTAAAATATAGAGGATAATTTCACTTGATCGGCTTTCAGTTTACTTGTTCCTCTTCGGTGTTTCTAGAGCTGCTATTTTTACCAAACAAATAATCCATGAAAGTGGCCAAAATATACAACAGATTGGAGGAAAAAACACAGCCTTCTAATTTTTTAGGGAGGAAATTGTGTCTGTAAAGGTTAATTGGCTGCTAATATATTCCATTCCTACTTCTCACCTGGGTAGTGACTTTGAAATACCTTTATTCTTTAAATGTAAAATATTTTTCATACTGAGTTTCTTATGTACTGGGAGAGAAGTCATTCTGATCAAAAGATGAGTATGTCGATGTGTTCCTTTGTTCGGTAATACATCTGGAAGCATAGTTTAAAATGTAGACAACTCTATAATTGGCTTGGCTTTTCTGCAGGATTTCTGCTCTCCATTGAAGTGACACCAGCATCTTATGATTGAAGTAACTTCATTTAGCCAAGTCCTTTAGCTGGTCAATCTATCTTTTTTCTCAATTTTTTGTTTAAAAACTATCTAAATTTTATTATTTACACTTAACCAAGATGAATGCCTTTTTTTATTTTTAGGACATTTTTATTTGCTATTTCAACCTTCTCTTATACTATTCTATTTATGTAATTACATCACTGAAACAAATATACTTTGGGTACTTAAGTAATGGCCTTGATTATAGTTGTATAAAATAGTCTTAGAATAATTTGAATACTACAAAGTAATATTATATATTATCTAATACATCCTTAAAATTTCAAAGTTCTTTCAGATAAATCATAACATTAAATTATCATTGCAACCTTTTGAAGTTGGAGTTCTTCGCCTAGCTGAAAATGAGAAGACAAAACAACTTTGGCCATACTAACTTATTTGTTTGCTGCCACAGGGTAAGAATTGGACCAAGGAATAGAATTCTGAAAGTATGTCTGAGGAACGGAGCATGATCCACAGAATTCCCTTTCCCTGTCCCTCCTTTTAAAACTTTTGGACAACAGATGAAATGCAGTATACAACTTAACTAGGACTATGTTGGGAGTCTTTTGGATGAGAATCTTTTGGATTGTGGCTTTCATAAATTAACACTTTAACATGTTTTAATTAGAGACAAGTTATATCTGAATCAGTGAACAGTTTGAATTTAAAAAGCTCTTTGAAATATGACTTAAATACAATTACTGAAACTAGGTTAATGAAGTATAGGCTACTAGGAATTTTTTTGTTTCTTTCCAAAGCAATTATGTATTATTCAAATGGAATGGAGTGCTTCTAAAATGTCAGAAATTATTCCATTTATTTCTTCTGCAGTAACCTTTCTTTCTTTGTACTGTGAGCAAAATTATTTTCACACAAAGGTAGTTCAAATTATTTAAACTGTAATCTGTCCCCTAGAAAAAACACTTTCATTTCTACTCCAGTTAAATGCAAATGAATGGCATTCCATTATATTAATGAAAGGTAGCAGCGGTTGATCTGGAGCAGTTCATTTCTGCCATAATGGAGAGATTGCCAGACTTTGTGTGGTAGGAGGGAAGGGGTTGATTTAAGCTAGTTTGAGGATGCTTCTTTCTCAACACATCCCTCCTCAGAAGCAGAGTTACTATTTTTCAGAGATGAATGAATATACTTTGAGTTGACATTTCAAGACATAAGGAAAAATAATGATGTTGCAATTC
Organism: Monodon monoceros; assembly: GCF_005190385.1. Taxonomy (NCBI): domain Eukaryota; kingdom Metazoa; phylum Chordata; class Mammalia; order Artiodactyla; family Monodontidae; genus Monodon; species Monodon monoceros. The sequence goes on along the minus strand of NW_021703776.1, from coordinate 24,658,082 downwards.
TTCTTTTACATGTTTCTACAGAAATATGTCAGAGACATTTCCAATGGCGGGGTGGGGTGGGGAGTGGGGAGAAGCAGCTTTGCCTTTGTTTTTTAGAATTGAAAGATGTCTCTCTGAGTTCTGTTGGATGTACACATGAGAAGAGAAGCAAATCTATCAAAGATTCACTGAGAAAAATAGATGAGCACACAGCTCCTAGGTCTTATGTGACCTAAAGAAAAACAGTTACTTAGTGGAAACATCAAAATATATAGATGGAAGAATTCTAGAGACCAAAGTTGTCAAATGACTCAGCATTTTACAGATGAAGAACCGAAGCCTCAGGAAGTCATACTGCCAACTAGTCAGTGCTTAAAATCATTTGTTGATTTAGCCACATGCTCGGTAAAACACTCACATTGAGCCACATTTCTAAAACACTTACCATGTGACTCTGGTAGAGGTTGGTTCCCTGCCCACAACTACTCAGTGCACACACACACAGTTGTATAGCTTCCTACTCTAAGCACCTGCAGATATTTGCTTGAGGGCTTTCTGTGGTGGCAGGAATTTGCAGAACACTTCCAACCAGTGATGACTGGTGGGGGTGAAAACTACCAATCTTCTCACTCTTTGGATATAACAATGTTGAGCCATGTTGTAAAGCCTCCCAGCAATTCTTGGAGGAACTTGGTTGCCCATCTGCTTTTTAGAACACCATGTTTTGAATTTCTTCAACTCCATGTCTCACTTCTCCACTTTGCTAGTGGTATTTGCTGGGATCAGCTCCCCAATAAAACCTAGTTTTAGTGTCTGCTTCTGGAGAACCAAACCTAAGGCAGTGCTAGAAACCTGTCCATAAGGAACTCGTCTGTGGAGGATAAAAATCATTAAGCAGAGGAGGGCAGGCTTGTCCAATAGTCCCTGGCACCTAACTGTGATGGGCCTGTAGCCACACGTTGAACCCTAAGATAAGGGGAACTGTCTGTCCCCTCATAGGGCTCAGACATGTGGACAGAATATAGTGTAGTAAGTGTAAGGACTGCAGAAGGGGTTGTAGCTGATCTTTGGATCAAACGTTCACTCCTTACTTCCATGTAACAAACCAGTAAGGTAGCTACTGTTGTTCTCCCTGATTTATAGAGGAGAAAAATATCAGAGGTTGCTGTGAAAAGCATTAACAGGGATACCTAATTTTGACTTGAAGTGGGAAAGCTGGGGAAGTTTTCCACAACAAGGAACGCTTCCTGGATGTAATTTAGGTATGGAAAGAATTTATTCCAGAGTCCCAGATAGGAAGGACGGCATGTTCTGGTCTGCTCTAGAATTTCTCCCAGACACATCTTCCCTTTCCCACTGTGTTTTCTGCCTGCAAGGGGAGCCAGGTCATATACATTTCATTTCACTCTTAGATCTCCCCTTTAGCATTTTTCAGTGTTTAGACTTCCTAGTTTCATGTTTCTATATAAAGTTATCCATTTTTGAAGTTTGTAAATCTCCTTTCTACTTTAACAAGCCACCTGGCTTTTAAGAATATTGCCTCATAGAGACTTAATCCAAATACAATATCCAGGCTATACAATGATGTGTTTGTATTAGCCAAAATTTTCACTGTCTGAAAATAGTGAGGAGTTGGGATGGAGGGGAAAGAGGGGTGGGAAATCCAACAAGAAATATGATACTGGGATACAAGGTTAATTAAATTTTTACCAATTTATTATTTTCAAGAAGATCACAGCTATTGTATACAAGGAATTTTGTAAGGTTTAAATGATATATGTAAATGCCTGTCTCATAATGGACACATGACAAATATCTCTTCTTCTCCTCCTTCTTTCCCATCCTACATAGCCCCTCAAATCCAGTGAAAGATGAGTTAAATTGATGTAGTGATTACCAATTTACTGTTCTTTGAAGGTCTGAATATAGCCAAATTATTTTATTTTCAGTAATTCAATGGCCATAGTGTAAGTCTGTATATTTTGCTTTAGCATTATAATATTCTGAAGTTGATAGTGATTAATTTGGAAAGGGAGTGCTAATATTACATTTGGAAAAATTAATACAACTCTATTACTAGGACATCATATATTGTTATGATCAAGTGCTGTTAACTTTGATCATGAGTCAGGAAAATCTGTGAGTTGTCTAAATCAATAGGAAGAAGCATAGAAAATGGAATATTTTGGTGGATTAAATTTTAATGTTTTAGTTGATTATACCCCAAGCTTCATTAGAAACACAGATAAAGGAGATTAAAGCAAGGTCCTCAGTATTAGAGATATGTTTGTTCAATTCTCGACTGAGTTTCCTGGGAGATTTGGTGGATGAAAATAACATATTTATCTTCTTATATTCTACTTTGGCTTTTATCCTATAGTTTAAATAATATATTTATCGATATCCATTGGGACACTAAAAAAGCTTACAGGCAGATTCTTATTAAAGTTTATCAGATGCAGAAATAAATTGCTATAGCTCTTAATGTTTAATAGGAATTGATCTCCTCTGAAGGTCAAGAACTCGGAACTCTGAGATCACAGTCCACTTGGAATTCCTCTTTGGTTTCTTATAAGAGTGAAAGTGGTCCATGTTTTAACTTATTTGAAGCTTTTTAGAGGCTATATACTTTTTCTCTACTCTGATGCATTGTGTGTGTGTGTGCGTGCGTGCATGTATATGTGTGTGCGTTTGGTTATTTTTACTCTAGAATTTCTAAAATAGTTCCTTATAAGCTCATGATGGTCATTTATCCATTTATCTGTCCATTCAGTGGTAGTTCATACAGTTCAGACAATAGCATTGAATGTACACGTAATAGAACGTGTCTCTACTTAAAACAATTTTTCTCTCCGTTTTTAAAAAATTCTTATTTTATGTAGAAGTAATGAACATTTTATGTAGAAGAAATGAATTTGGTGAATATTATGTGTTTTTTTCATCTAGGATGATAGTTCCAATTGTGTCATGAGCCTCATAATAAGTATAGCTTGAGGCTTGAGTACGTGAGCATGTTTGTAACTAGGTCATTAAACATAGTAAGACACCTGAATTTATTCTCTCTTGCTTTGGTGGCTCTTAGAGGGCCTTGCTGGTTGATTGGTTAATGTGGTGGGCCAGGTATTAAGTAGTACTTCAATTTACGAGCACCATAATGGCGACTTAAAAAACAACAACTATATTGCAAATATATACTGGCAATTAACTGATAAATACTATAAGATGGTGTTTGCTTAAAGTAACAGAAGCAAGCTTTTTTTAAAGGAAAGCCAAAATTAGTTTCTAGTTTTTTCTTCCAGTAAGCTAAAGAAATTAGTATTAAATTCAATTCACATTTTAAAACAAATGGTAAGGTGATGTTAAAAGAACAGCTAAGACGACTGAATGTGCCTCAAAGATTATTAGCCATTCTCTTTATTATTAGGTGGACATTGAGTATATAAGGAACTCACTGTCTCTAAGAAGTAGATCATTCCGCATTCATAGCAGCAGGATATGTGAGGAGTAAGTACTCGATTAGGGATAAGAAGACCTCTGTTAGTCTCGGATTGACTACTGTTAGTCTTGGCTTTCAAATATACAAAATTGAGATTGATAATATCTTACTCACTGATTTAATTTTAACAGTCAGGTTCTCAAAAAAGCACATGTATTTAGGTTTCTAGCACAGAGCTTGGCATATATACAAAGCTCAATATATATTTATTCTTCTGAATGAACACTGAGAGTTCAGAGAAGGAATAGATATGTGTATTTTTTCACTATAATCATTGATCATTGAGCAACCTCTTAGCAATAGCATTCTACTTTCATCTTCTTTGATAGAAACTGTGATACTCAAGGATATAATCAAAATTTATGTAGTCATTCCATGCTGTATACTGGAACTAATTTCTAAAGGCTAGTGAGTTGAGGTAAAGAAATTGATAGAAATTATTTTTAATGGTAATTACTTGCTGATTTACTACTCACAAAATATTAACTTGACACTAACAGATTTTTTACCTTTAGTTCATTAGAGACGTGTTAGAAAAATATTAATGGTTTCTCTTTATATATGACCTAAGAAAATTTTCATCTCGTGCCTTCTTTGATTTTTTGTTTTAATCTTCTACTAGAATTTTAAATTTTAGACAAAAAATGATGCCACAGCACATCTGGATTTTTATCCTACAAATCTTCTTCTTTGCAAACCACTGAACGTGATTAAAGAGAAGATGGACACACAGGAAAGACAAGCGATGAAGGAATGGGATCTTTCAGGATGTAGGAGGGGCTGACATCCAAGACACAGAGAGGGGAGTTCGTTCTAGAACAGTTATAGTCTGATAATGCCACCAACAGAAAATTAAAGTTCAAGCAAATACTATTGACTGTTACTAACAGGAAATTAGAATGGAAAAACACATTGTAGGTAGTGTGGTATTTGCATTAGTACTATCAGTTGTAGGAGTTAGCACCTTGTAACAAGCTTAAGAAAAAAAAATTACTGGTTCTGTCATGAAGAAGCCAACAGATACAGGTAGCCTCTGACACAAGATTCAGGTTTTTTTGTTTTTTTTTTAACATCTTTATTAGAGTATAATTGCTTTACAATGGTGTGTTAGTTTCTGCTTTATAACAAAGTGAATCAGTTATACATATACATATGTTCCCATATCTCTTCCCTCTTGCATCTCCCTCCCTCCCACCCTCCCTATCCCACCCCTCCAGGTGGTCACAAAGCACCAAGCTGATCTCCCTGTGCTATGCGGCTGCTTCCCACTAGCTATCTACCTTACATTTGGTAGTGTATCTATGTCCATGCCTCTCTCTCACTTTGTCACAGCTTACCCTTACCACTTCCCATATCCTCAAGTCCATTCTCTAGTAGGTCTGTGTCTTTATTCCTGTCTTACCCCTAGGTTCTTCATGACATTTTTTTCCCTTAAATTCCATATGTATGTGTTAGCATACGGTATTTGTCTTTCTCTTTCTGACTTACTCCACTCTGTATGACAGACTGTAGGTCTATCCACCTCATTACAAATAGCTCAATTTCGTTTCTTTTTATGGCTGAGTAATATTCCATTGTATATTTGTGCCACACCTTCTTTATCCATTCATCTGATGATGGACACTTAGGTTGTTTCCATCTCCGGGCTATTGTAAATAGAGCTGCAACGAACATTTTGGTACATGACTCTTTTTGAATTATGGTTTTCTCAGGGTATATGCCCAGGAGTGGGATTGCTGGGTCATATGGTAGTTCTATTTGTAGTTTTTTAAGGAACCTCCATACTGTTCTCCATAGTGGCTGTACCAATTCACATTCCCACCAGCAGTGCAAGAGTGTCCCCTTTTCTCCACACCCTCTCCAGCATTTATTGTTTCTAGATTTTTTGATGATGGCCATTTTGACCGGTGTGAGATGATATCTCATTCTGGTTTTGACTTGCATTTCTCTAATGATTAATGACGTTGAGCATTCTTTCATAGGTTTGTTGGCAGTCTGTATATCTTCTTTGGAGAAATGTCTATTTAGGTCTTCTGCCTATTTTTGGATTGGGTTGTTTGTTTTTTTGTTATTGAGCTGCATGAGCTGCTTATAAATTTTGGAGATTAACCCTTTGTCAGTTGCTTCATTTGCAAATATTTTCTCCCATTCTGAGGGTTGTCTTTTGGTCTTGTTTACAGTTTCCTTTGCTGTGCAAAAGCTTTGAAGTTTCATTAGGTCCCATTTGTTTATTTTTGTTTTTATTTCCATTTCTCTGGGAGGTGGGCCAAAAAGAATCTTGCTGTGATTTATGTCATAGAGTGTTCTGCCTATGTTTTCCTCTAAGAGTTTGATAGTTTCTGGCCTTACATTTAGGTCTTTAATCCATTTTGAGCTTATTTTTGTGTATGGTGTTAGGGAGTTATCTAATCTCATACTTTTACATGTACCTGTCCAGTTTTCCCAGCACCTTTCTCCACTGTACATTCCTGCCTCCTTTATCAAAGATAAGGTGACCATATGTGCGTGGGTTTATCTCTGGGCTTTCTATCCTGTTCCATTGATCTATCTTTCTGTTTTTATGCCAGTACCATACTGTCTTGATTACTGTAGCTTTGTAGTATAGTCTGAAGTCAGGGAGCCTGATTCCTCCAGCTCCGTTTTTCGTTCTCAAGATTGCTTTGGCTATTCAGGGTCTTTTGTGTTTCCATACAAATTGTGAAATTTTTTGTTCTAGTTCTGTGAAAAATGCCAGTGGTAGTTGGATAGGGATTGCATTGAATCTATAGATTGCTTTGGGTAGTAGAGTCATTTTCACAATGTTGATTTTTCCAATCCAAGAACGTGGTATATCTCTCCATCTATTTGTATCATCTTTAATTTCTTTCATCAGTGTCTTATAATTTTCTGCATACAGGTCTTTTGTCTCCTTAGGTTTATTCCTAGATATTTTATTCTTTTTGTTGCAAGGGTAAATGGGAGTGTTTTCTTGATTTCACTTTCAGATTTTTCATCATTAGTGTATAGGAATGCCAGAGATTTCTGTGCATTAATTTTGTATCCTGCAACTTTACCAAATTCATTGATTAGCTCTAGTAGTTTTCTGGTAGCATCTTTAGCATTCTCTATGTATAGTATCATGTCATCTGCAAACAGTGACAGCTTTACTTCTTGTTTTCCCATTTGGATTACTTTTATTTCCTTTTCTTCTCTGATTGCTGTGGCTAAAACTTCCAAAACTCTCTTGAATAAGAGTGGTGAGAGTGGGCAACCTTGTCTTGTTCCTGATCTTCGTGGAAATGCTTTCAGTTTTTCACCATTGAGGACGATGTTGGCTGTGGGTTTGTCATATATGGCCTTTATTATGTTGAGGAAAGTTCCCTCTATGCCTACTTTCTGGAGGGTTTTTATCATAAATGGGTGTTGAATTTTGTCGAAAGCTTTCTCTGCATCAATTGAGATGATCATATGGTTTTTCTCCTTCAATTTGTTAATATGGTTTATCACATTGATTGATTTGTGTATATTGAAGAATCCTTGCATTCCTGGAATAAACCCCACTTAATCATGGTGTATGATCCTTTTAATGTGCTGTTGGATTCTGTTTGCTAGTATTTTGTTGAGGATTTTTGCATCTATGTTCATCAGTGATATTGGCCTGTAGATTTCTTTCTTTGTGACATCTTTGTCTGGTTTTGGTATCAAGGTGATGGTGGCCTCGTAGAATGAGTTTGGGAGTGTTCCTCCCTCTCCTGTATTTTGGAAGAGTTTGAGAAGGATAGGTGTTAGCTCTTCTCTAAATGTTTGATAGAATTCACCTGTGAAGCCATCTGGTCCTGGGTTTTTGTTTGTTGGAACATTTTAAATCACAGTTTCAATTTCAGTGCTTGTGATTGGTCTGTTAATATTTTCTATTTCTTCCTGATTCAGTCTCTGAAGGTTGTGCGTTTCTAAGAATTTGTCCATTTTTTCCAGTTTGTCCATTTTATTGGCATAGAGTTGTCTGTAGTAATCTCTCATGATCTTTTGTATTTCTGCAGAGTCAGTTGTTACTTCTCCTTTTTCATTTCTAATTCTATTGATTTGAGTCTTCTCCCTTTTTTTCTTGATGAGTCTGGCTAATGGTTTATCAATTATTTTTATCTTCTCAAAGAACCAGCTTTTAGTTTTATTGATCTTTGCTATCATTTCCTTCATTCTTTTTCATATATTTTTGATCTGATTTTTATGATTTCTTTCCTTCTGCTAACTTTGGGGTTTTTTTGTTTTTCTTTCTCTAATTGCTTTAGGTGCAAGGTTAGGTTGTTTATTCGAGATGTTTCCTGTTTCTTAAGGCAGGATTGTATTGCTATAAACTTCCCTCTTAGAACTACTTTTGCTGCATCCCATAGGTTTTGGGTCGTCGTGTCTCCATTGTTATTTATTTCTAGGTATTTTTTTATTTCCTCTTTGATTTCTTCAGTGATCACTTCGTTATTAAGTAGTGTATTGATTAGCCTACATGTGTTTGTGTTTTTTGCAGATCTTTTCCTGTAATTGATATCTAGTCTCATAGTGTTGTGGTCGGAAAAGATACTTGATACAATTTCAATTTTCTTAAATTTACTGAGGCTTGATTTGTGAGCCAAGATATGAGCTGTCCTAGAGAATGTTCCATGAGCACTTGAGAAAAATGTGTATTCTGTTGTTTTTGGATGGAATGTCCTATAAGTATCAATTAAGTCCATCTTGTTTAATGTATCATTTAAAGCTTGTGTTTCCTTATTTATTTTCATTTCGGATGATCTGTTCATTGGTGAAAGTGGGGTGTTAAAGTCCCTTACTATGAATGTGTTACTGTCGATATCCCCTTTTATGGCTGTTAGTATTTGCCTTATGTATTGAGGCGCTCCTATGTTGGGTGCATAAATATTTACAACTGTTATATCTTCTTCTTGGATCGATCCCTTGATCATTATGTAGTGTCCTTCTTTGTCTCTTCTAATAGTCTTTAAAGTCTATTTTGTCTATTTTGTCTGATATGAGAATTGCTACTCCAGCATTCTTTTGGTTTCCATTTGCATGGAATATCTTTTTCCATCCCCTTACTTTCAGTCTGTATGTGTCTCTAGGTCTGAAGTGGGTCTCTTGTAGACAGCATATAAATGGCTTTTTTTTTTGTATCCATTCAGCCAATCTGTGTCTTTTGGTTGGAGCATTTAGTCCATTTGCATTTAAGGTAATTATCGATATGTATGTTTCTATTCCCATTTTCTTAATTGTTTTGTGTTCATTATTGTAGGTCTTTTCCTTCTCTTATGTTTCTTGCCTAGAGAAATTCCTTTAGCATTTGTTGTAAAGCTGGTTTGGTGGTGCTGAAGTCTCTCAGCTTTTGCTTGTCTGTAAAGGTTTTAATTTCTCTATCAAATCTGAATGAGATCCTTGCTGGGTAGAGTAATCTTGGTTGCAGGTTTTTCTCCTTCATCACTTTAAATATGTCCTGCCAGTCCCTTCTGGCTTGCAGAGTTTCTGCTGAGAGATCAGCTGTTAACCTTATGGGGATTCCCTTGTGTATTATTTGTTGTTTTTCCCTTGCTGCTTTTAATGTTTTCTTTGTATTTAATATTTGATAGTTTTTTTAATATGTGTCTCAGCGTATTTCTCCTTGGATTTATCCTGTATGGGACTCTCTGTGCTTCCTGGACTTGATTAACTATTTCCTTTCCCATATTAGGGAAGTTTTCAACTATAATCTCTTCACATATTTTCTCAGTCCCTTTCTTTTTCTCTTCTTCTTCTGGAACCCCTATGATTCGAATGTTGGTGCATTTAATGTTGTCTCAGATGTCTCTGAGACTGTCCTCTGTTCTTTTCATTCTTCTTTCTTTAATCTGCTCTGCAGTAGTTATTTCCATTATTTTATCTTCCAGGTCACTTATCCATTCTTCTGCCTCAGTTATTCTGCTATTGATCCCATTTAGAGTATTGTTAATTTTATTTATTGTGTTGTCCATCGTTGCTTCTTTCATCTTCAGTTCTTCTAGGTCCTTGCTAAATGTTTCTTGCATTTTCTCTATTCTATTTCCAAGATTTTGGATCATCTTTACTATCATTATTCTGAATTCTTTTCCAGGTAGACTGCCTATTTCCTCTTCATTTGTTAGGTCTGGTCGGTTTTTGCCTTGCTCCTTCAACTGCTGTGTGTTTTTCTGTCTTCTCATTTTGCTTATCTTACTGTGTTTGGGGTCTCCTTTTTGCAGGCTGCAGGTTCGTAGTTCCTGTTGTTTTTGATGTCTGTCGCCAGTGGCTAAGGTTCAGTGGGTTGTGTAGGCTTTCTGGTGGAGGGGACTAGTGCCTGTGTTCTGGTGGATGAGGCTGGATCTTATCTTTCTGGTGGGCAGGTCCACGTCTGGTGGTGTGTTTTGGGGTGTCTGTGGACTTACTATGATTTTAGGCAGCCTCTCTGCTAATGGGTCAGGTTGTGTTCCTGTCTTGCTAGTTGTTTGGCATAGGGTGTCCAGCACTGTAGCTTGCTGGTCATTGAGTGAAGCTGGGTGCTGGTGTTGAGATGGAGATCTCTGGGAGATTTTCGCCATTTGATATTATGTGGAGCTGGGAGGTCTCTTGTGGACCAGTGTCCTGAAGTTGGCTCTCCCACCTCAGAGGCACAGCACTGACTCCTGGCTGCAGCACGAAGAGCCTTTCATCCACACGGCTCAGAATAAAAGGGAGAAAAGGTAGAAAGAAAGAATTAGTAGAAAGAAAGGAAGGAAGGAAAGAAAGAAAAGGAAAGAAGGAAAGAAAGAAAGGAGGGAGGGAGGGAGGGAGGAAGGAAGGAGGGAAGGAAGGAAAAAAGAAAGAAAAGATAAAGTAAAATAAAGTAAGATAAAATATAATAAAATTATGAAAATAAAAAATAATTATTAAGAAAAAAAATTTTTAAAAAAACGGACGGATAGAACCCTAGGACAAATGGTGGAAGCAAAGTTATACAGACAAAATCTCACACCGAAGCATACACATACACACTCACAAAAAGAGGAAAAGGGGAAATAATCGTAAATCTTGCTCTCAAAGTCCACTTCCTCAATTTGGGATGATTCGTTGTCTATTCATGTATTCCCCAGATGCAGGGTACATTGAGTTGATTGTGGAGCTTTAATCCGCTGCTTCTGAGGCTGCTGGGAGAGATCTCCCTTTCTCTTCTTTGTTCTCACAGCTCCCGGGGCTCAGCTTTGGATTTGGCCCCGCCTCTGCGTGTAAGTCGCTGGAGGGCGTCTGTTCTTCGCTCAGACAGGACGGGGTTAAAGGAGCTGCTGATTCGGGGAATCTGGCTCACTCAGGCCGGGGCTGGGGAGGGAGGGGCACTGCGTGCGGGGCGGGCCTGCGGCGGCAGACGCTGGCATGACGTTGCACCAGCCTGAGGCGCGCCGTGCGTTCTCCTGGGGAAGTTCCCTGGATCCCGGGGCTCTGGCAGTGGCGGGCTGCACAGGCTCACCGGAAGGGGCGTGTGGATAGTGACCTGTGCTCGCACACAGGCTTCTTGGTGGCGGCAGCAGCAGCCTTAGCGTCTCATGCCCGACTCTGGCGTCCGCACTTTTAGCCGCAGCTCGCGCCCGTCTCTGGAGCTCCTTTAAGCAGCGCTCTTAATCCCCTCTCCTCGCGCACCAGGAAACAAAGAGGGAGGAAAAAGTCTTTTGCCTCTTCGGCAGCTCCAGACCTTTTCCCGGACTCCCTCCCGGCTAGCCGCGGTGCACTAGCCCCTTCAGGCTGTGTTCTCGCCGCCAACCCCAGTCCTCACTCTGCGCTCTGACTGAAGCCCGAGCCTCAGCTCCCAGCCCCGCCCGCCCCGGCGGGTGAGCAGACAAGCCTGTCGGGCTGGTGAGTGCCGGTCGGCACCGATCCTCTGTGCGGGAATCTCTCCGTTTTTCCCTCCGCACCCCTGTGAGTGCGCTCTTCTCTGCGGCTCCGAAGCTTTCCCCCTCCGCCACCCGCAGTCTCCGCCGGCGAAGGGGCCTCCTAGTGTGTGGAAACCTGTCCTCCTTCACAGCTCCCTCCCACTGGTGCAGGTCCCGTCCCTATCCTTTTGTCTCTGTTTATTCTGTTTTCTTTTGCCTTACCCAGGTACCTGGGGAGTTTCTTGCCTTTTGGGAGGTCTGAGGTCTTCTGCCAGCGTTCAGTAGGTGTTCTGTAGGAGTTGTTCCACGTGTAGATGTAGTTCTGGTGTATCTGTGGGGAGGAAGGTGATCTCCGCGTCTTACTCTTACGCCATCTTCCCCCTAAATCTCAAGATTTAGGTTTTAAGCAGTACAGCGTTTGCAACCGTAACCGCTCCTGGAAAATGATATTCTGCTGAAAAAGGAATAGGGAGATGAGATGCTATTTTTGGATAGATTTAGGCGCCTGTTATTTTCTGTGGTCAGAGAAATAAGGTGGTTTGATTTGCCAGCCATCAGAATCATGTGATTGGAAGAAACAGTTTCCCAAAGATAGGAGGGTTTCTGAATTAAAAAAAAAATTACGAAACAAAGTTTACTACAGTTTTTAAAACATAGAACCACTGACTTACTCTATGTGAGGGGTGCATGTGTAATTTTCTCCAGCAAGATTCCACAGTTTGGGTGTTAGGATGGACAAACAAATTTTGCGTTAAATACACAGTCGGAGTTTTTCTAGGCAGGAGTGGATGAGGATGGATGTTTAAAGGAGATGTGGGGTTGGAAAGAGTGTGCTTAGAATCACAGAGGAGTTTGGAGCATAACAACATATTTAATGGACAGGTTGCATATAGAACCAACACTTAATTACCATTTTACTAGACTTTCTTATAAATTACCTCATTTAATTTATCAGAATAAAAATAGCAATAGCAGCTATAATACCATTTCTTCTCCACTGTGCTGTATGGAATCTTTGAAGAAAGGACTTTAAATGATTAAATAGACTCATAGCATAGTAACTGATCTAAGAAAATAAAATTGTATGCATTTTACTTTAATTTCTATGTAAATGCTAGATAAAGCTAATAAATAAATTCTGTGGATATTTCTTTTTCAGTATATAAAATAACAGGCCCTGTGCTCAACACTTTACGTCAATCATCTTCTTTATTATCTCTTGTCACGTAATATGAATGCATGTAGATTTATCACATGCCTTCAGCCCAGTAATCTGGTAACATTGATCTCTAGATGGACCTGTGCCCATCTTTATTTTCCCTTTTTATCTTCATAAGCAATATTTCATGCATTCCAAACCCCAAACAGATAGAATGGCATAAAAAATATCTTTTTTCAAGAACCACTGTCTTTACTGCTTCAGCTACTTTTAGCTATCTTTGGAAAGTTCACTTACATTCTTACCCCCTCTCCGACACACACATGGATGTATACACACACACCCTCCCCCAACACCTTGCTAAGTTGTTTTATTCACACAGTGCTATAATCAGTACTGCTGGTTAACCCATGTCATGTAGCGTGGTTGACTTGGGCACAATCAATAGTGGTGCTGTGTCTGGTTACCAGGACAAATTGTTACAAAGATATAATAATCAAAAAATTTGAATTTTAAATGATTTGAGCTAAACAGTGTGGATCTTGGTTGGTAGGAATCATTAACACAACTCATTTATGACAAAGAGTATCCTTAATATTCATCCTATTGACAGCATATTTGGAACTAAAGAAGGATAAAATGACAGTAAGAATGAGGTTTTTTTTTTAAGGTGATTTAACAGGCAATAGAGTTGCCCCAAATTTGTCAACGCTGTGGATCATATGCAGAGTCAAGTGTATAACAAAGAAAAGAGAATTAGTAAATTGGACAGGAAGTTAATGTCTATTTGAGTTTTGAATGTGTGATATATTTCAGATGTTACCTATAAAATCCTAATTTTCAGTTCCATTATTTAAATTTTATCCTTGGCAATATCTTACTCCCAGGTTGAAGCTTTGTACTTATGCTTCAGATTTTTAACATAAACTATTCATCAGAGGCCACGTTTTACAGGAAAGTGGCATGCAAGGGACTGTCACTCACAATATATATTTTAAAGATGGAATGGTCTATTTTGTCCAGATTTAATTTTTGACTCCCAGAAGACACTGGGAAACTAAAGTCATTCATCTCTCAACTTGCTAGGGGATGTTTTAAATTTCAGTAAACAGCAGCATTGTATTAGGGTGAACCATTTGGGTAAATTTGTTTCAAGGAGATAATAAATAAACTACTTGGTTAAAAATCAGAAATGAAACAGTTTGTTCTTGTCATCTAATGGTGCTTAAATTATGAAAAATTGCTCTCTAAAGGTTTGACTAATCTATGAATCTCGTTTGAGGCTGTTGCTAGCTTTAGCCTATCATACTGCACATAATGCACTGAAATCCACTGAAAACCTCTGTGTTTGGAGGTAAAATACCTTCTAAGATGATGTTGTTTAATAATTTACATGAAAATGTTTACCTAGAAGGATAGTAGGGAAAGAAGATTACTCAATTCCGATCTGTGCCTGCGATAATTAGTTTATATGCTATGGTTTTAAAGTCTTAAATGATAATGATATAACTATGTACACTCTGGAAAAGGGACGGAGGGAATTTTGAGTGATAGGGTAGGTAAATGATTCAGAAAGAAACACACACACACATTTTCAAACACACATCCTTGAATTGATCAATAGAGGAGGAACGTCTCAAATATCTGAAATTCTTAACTCTTGCCTATTTTGAAACCTGGGAAGGTTTTGGCTTATGTGGTCCTACCATCCAAGGATAGTAAGAGATCTTCTTCAGTTACAGCAGATTTGGGGCAACTGGCCCAGCTGCCTGCTCATCTTGTCATGTGTGAATCAGGAGGGCAAGAACTTGCCTCTTAGGTCAGTGTGTCCATAGTGTTCATCTCTGTTTCTCCAACGCTTAGCACAGAGTGAGGGCGCCAGAGTACTGTTGAATGAAGGGGGCGTGGCTCCCTCTGTTGGTGGTGAGACCCCCAGCCCCTCCCTGTACAAAGTCTAGGTGAGATGGGGGCAGGGGCAGGATAAAGGGAGAAGGAATTCAGCTGATACTCTTCCTCCTCCCCTCTAACTTCCCCCACTCAGATCATTTAACTGTTTTTCTACAATATCCTCTCCTAATTTTCTTTTCACACAGTTAATTTTAGCCAAAAGTCATCCCTGTAAAAACATCAGGACGTAGAAGTAGGGCTGATTCAGTGTGAGTTGTCTTTCATTCCTGAGAACTGACCTTTAACCCAATTCTCTTAGGATTGTTTCTGGATATATTTTGGTGATTCAGTGACTTACATGATTTGATTTCAGACTGATATAGTTTAATGTAGCTGCACACATCTGAATATATATATGTATATATTTTATAATAGAGCTAATATGTATTTCCACAAAGCAGAAGAAATGGCTCTAAATGAATGTGATAGGAAAGAGAATTATGACCACCAAATTATGATTTTTCTCAAGCCTACTTTCAAAATTATTTCTGAACCAAGTAATTCTGAAACTATATAAACAAAAGCCACTACGAACTGAGACAAAAAATGTTTTTATATAATTATACAAATTAAAGGCCCTATGAATGTTTGCCATTTATTTTAGCATCATGCTGCCATGTAGGTGGACTAGGTTGACATTAAATGCAGACTTACAGTTTCCCCAAATCCTGATGCCCTGTAGAGATTTATCTTTACGAAAATTGATCAGTCAAGCCTTTCTGCTAGATAGAGTAAGGGAATAATGAAATGTGCGTGCTATCAATGCACAGTCTGAGGATTGAGAAAGGAAAGTGTATTTATAAAAAATGAGGTTAAAAAAAAGCTTCTGAGGGCTTCCCTGGTGGCGCAGTGGTTGAGAGTCCGCCTGCTGATGCAGGGGACAAGGGTTCGTGCCCCGATCTGGGAAGATCCCACATGACGCGGAGCGGCTGGGCCCGTGAGCCATGGCCGCTGGGCCTGTGCGTCCAGAGCCTGTGCTCCGCAACGGGAGAGGCCACAACAGTGAGAGGCCCGCGTACCGCAAAAACAAAAAACAAAAAACAAAAAGCTTCTGAGTCAAAAGCAATGTCATTTATTGGAGGGAAGAAATTTTGTTTTAACACAGTGGATGTAATCAGTTGTACATTCCACTAAGGCCTGTGTTCTCTTATTGAAACATGACCACCTGTCTAAGCACACATGTTTGATTAAGTGCTTCCTAGGTATGTTGTTTTTCTATAAAAAAGACACGCTTTGTTTTCCTTTGCATTTATATTTTGACCATGTAAGAAATGGATGTTGTATAAGCAAAGAGCTTCTTAAAAGTAGAAATATAAAATACCTAGTCACAAGGAGTACCAATGTTTGGCCTGCAGTATTATTTTATGACTAATGTATTTTGTTTCCAGTTTGCTTAAAAAAGCCAGGTTTTGGAATTACACGTCTTCCAAAGTCCAGAAAATTTTGTGCAAATGCATAAAAGTTAAATAAACTTAGCAATACACATTTTCAGTGACAGTTTTAGAGGCAATGTAGACCTTCTAAAAGAAGAGGCAAGTAGTGTGGCTTTATGTAAAAAATAATACAGTAACAAAGAAAAGAAACATTTGGAAATTCTCAAATAAACTTAGGTTTTCTCCATTTTCATTTTAACTTCAATCACAGTTTATCTTAGTAGAGTCAAAATACGTAGTTTGAGTGAAAACTAGCATTTATCATACTTTACCCTCTTCTGACACTGTATGTGATACTCTTCATCTTAGGTTTAATAAGTAAATTCTTTTTGTTAATGTGACCATGTGTCACACATAAGAAGAAAATTTGACTAATCAGTTCAGTCCATTAGCTCTGGCACCAGGGGCCAATTGTAATCCTAGACAAATAAATTGTTTTATATAGTCATCTGAACATGTTATTTTACCTAAAAATAGGGGTAGATGTGTTTAACTTATTTTGTGTCTTTTTTGGCGCAGAAATATATACAAATAGGTATTGAATGAATGTTGAAAATGATGCTGCTGAACCGCTTGAAATTTAATGCAGTTTCACCTTGTTTTCCACACGTTTCAATTCTGTAAATGTAAGCAATCAGTTGGCAGACATAATATCTAAAATGAAGTAAACTCATTCAGTGTTTTAACTTTTGATGGAATCCACATTCTAGATTGAAAATTGTCTCCTGAGTATAAATTACAGGGTTCCACAAGGGATCAATAAACTGGTAATTGGATTTGGATCTCAGGGGAATTCAGAAGATTCTCTTTCTTCCTGTAGGTGATGAGTTCTGACATTGTATTTTAACTTTGTTACAGAACTGTCTTCCAGGAAGTAGAACTTT
This sequence comes from Monodon monoceros, assembly GCF_005190385.1. Lineage (NCBI taxonomy): Eukaryota > Metazoa > Chordata > Mammalia > Artiodactyla > Monodontidae > Monodon > Monodon monoceros. The sequence continues at coordinate 24,641,328 of NW_021703776.1, read as the reverse complement.
TATGTATGTGAAAATTCTCTAGCTACTTAGTTCTTTTTAAAAAAACAATTAAATGGTAATTTTAAAAGTTTTAATGATTCTAAATGAAATAAATTGAAACTCATGGATTTCATTCAGTATTACAAATCATATGTTCTTATATTTATCTATGTAGTTTTTGGTTTGGTTATTTGGTCTTCAGAGATACCTATATTTTACAGATCTTCATTATCATGGTATGTTTCTCAAATAAAAAAACGGGGGCAGAATCTGTGGCAAAAATTTGGAAATGAAACAAGATCTCTTTTCCTCTTGGAGATTTATAATGTGCATTCATACAATAAGGCTGTATGACTTCCTGCTGAAAAGACACAATTTTAACTTCATTGTTTATTGTAAAATCATGACCACAGAATACTTTTGCCTGTATAAGGTCTACTATAGCTTCAAGAACTAGTGATTTTCTTTGGAACATACTTTGAGAAGCACTAATTTAGTCTATTTTTCCCAAGCGATTTTTAAACATTTTTGTGAATTGTGTTTTCTTTTAACAAAGTTTTATATTGTCCATGTCTGTAAATGTTTAAGAGACACAGAAAAATACACTTTTACATGGTACCCAAGTTACTACTAAAGATGTACAGAAGATGGGTAATACGTATCTTCAAACAGTTCAGGAGGAGAAGAAAAAAGATATCAGTATATGCAGATTATTTTTATATTGCACAGAACTAGCCTTGTACACAGAATAGGAATTTAAAATTCATTGATAATTGTTTTATCCATTTTTTCCTGTCCATTTTTCTTTTGTAACACAATTTATATCCATACTTTATATTTATGGCATATTCAGCGACGTTGATGGCTAGCAGAAATGTCCACACACTTTCATTCTTGAAAAGCCAACACTCACTCGATACTTTGGTAGAATATGAGAACATTAGTATGTTGGATTATCTGATATTCTTTGCTATCTAAATTCACAGATACTCTTAATCCCTTATCTGAATCTCCTGAAGGAATTCCTGCCAGTATAGTGCAGATATACCTTTCTTCAAGAATAATTTCAACATTCGATGTATATTTTTTAAAAGTCATGGTTTCAACAAACTCTTAAGCAGCCACTTACAGTATTCACTTTTCTTGAATTATCCTATTTATCATTTCATTATTTAGGTGTGTGTGTTTGTATGTATGTGTGTGTGTATATGTATATAACTTATTTGCATTAGGAATTCAAAAATCTTTTTCTTCACAAATTGTTCTCAGACCTATGCTGAGAAGTTTTCCCGCAGTACAAGATGTGCTTTTCTAATATCACTGCTATAGTGTTTGAATATGTTCTTAGAAAATATTGGCTAATCTTTTCGATCTTTGTGGAATATATTGTAAAAGGAATACTATGAGAGTTTTATTATTTAAAATATGAATAAAATGTATTCAGTGTTTGATCCAGTATATTATTATGTTTTTAATCAAATCACTAAAGCATTCTTTTTTTTTTCTTTTTTTATAGAGCAATGAAGTTGTCTACTACAATGCAAAGGATGATCTCGATGTGAGTATTAAAAGTTTTACATTAAATTCCAGGGTAAATGTAGGTATACTAGGGTGATTGGCTTTACAAACAAGCTGACCTAGCAGGTTTAGTTGGATTCATGTACCAGTCCAGCCTTAAAACTGTAGTTGCCTAAGGGCATTAAAACATATTTAAATTCAAACTGTTTTTCTCTCATCTAAGACATGCTACAGTTGACTCGGTGATACATAAATTTCATTTTAGTTCTGCATATTCTTGACATCCTGCTAACTTTGTCAAGTTTGCTGGAGTTGGACTATTTCACATAAAATTTTTGAGAATTTATAAAGAAATGTAAGACAATACATTTTATACTTCACTAAAACTTTTTGTTGGGGAAGTTCATAGTCCTTTAGATATGTTAATACTGTTGCTCTTGTAAACCCTTAGATAGTGAATAAAAATGAATCATGTTTTATGATTAGTATATTGGTTTGGCTATTACAGAGAGTCTTAAAGTAAAAGTGCTAAGACAAGCCAAAAGATTATTCCTCTCTCATGTCACATTCTGTGTGCAAGGCCTAATATAACAACTCTCCATCGTCCAGGCCCTACAGTCCTTCTCTCATGTTTTTTGCTCTCCTCAGTGTAACTTTTCCATATTTTGGTCCAAAATGGATGCTCCAATATCCACAATGATTTGTGCATTCTATGCATCAGGAAGGAAGCAGATGGCACTGAAGGACACACACTTTGCCTTTAAGGGTATGTTCTGGAAATTGCAGACAGCATTTCTATCTGCACCCGTTGTCCACAACTTAGTGACTAGTCTTGCCTAGATGCAAGAAGATACGGAACATAATTTTCTTTCCCCTTGGATAATCATGTACCCAAATAAAATATAGGACTCCATTACTGAAGAGAGAATAGGGAGAATACTAGTTGGGAGTTAATTAGCAGTTTGTGCACTTAATTTTGCTCTTCTTGGAATATTAAAGTTAATGCCCAGACTCTCCCCGCTCGTCTGAGTGACTTCTATCAATTAAGTATAGTCAAATTCTTCAACTTGGAACTGAGGAAAAAATTCTCTTTTACAGGAAAATGATTATAAAATTATGTGCTGTGTTGAGTATTATTTAGTCCTTCTTAAAGCATGTGTTTTGATCATTACAATCAAATTGTTTTCTGCAATGGAAATATTCGCTATCTTAGAATGAAAGAAAGTTAAGAAATGTAAGTAAATGTTGAACTTTGATATTCACCTTAGGATTTTTAGTGGTTATAGCTGTTTTTGAAGATTGTTGCTTATCAGATGAAGTTGGACTTACATGGATGATGAGATTTATTCATCCTTACCAAAAGTTTTGCTGTATATAATTGGATTTAGTTGGTTGATATACTCCAACTTTATACATGTAGTGCTTGATGTTTTATTTATCAAATATCTGTATAATCATAATACCATCTTGTTTTGATTTGAATTGGCTTACCGTCACTGTTTGTTGTACTTTTCTATATTCCAATTTAGTTGTAAATTTTTATTGCTCAAATTCCACAAAGCCATATCCATTATGAAAAATTGGTGAACGGAGATTATATAATGTGAGTTTATAATCTCATACATTAATATCTAATATCTAGTGAACACAGGAACTAATTGGAATACTAAATATTGAAACAATATTATCAATTAATAAATATATCCTCATATGTTTGAATGGGGATATAAATATCTGAGATATAAATAAATTTTCTATTTTCTAGAATAGTTCTATATTTAGCCTATGAGTGGACTTTGAAAACAGGTGGCTGAAATCTTCCCAGCAAGTGTCAAGCTATAGAAATAGGAAGGCCAGATTTAACTACAGATGTGTTTTGGTGTGCTGACACAGAAACAAAGTGAGTTTGATTGCCTTTGGATGTGATGCATTCTCCAGGTTGCTGCAGTTCCACTGCTCCTGTTGCCTTACTCTGCCTACATCACACATCCACACATGTAAAGAAAAGAAAAGAAAAATGTCTTAAGACAGTATAGGGTAGAATCTTCATCACACCAACATTTAAGGAAGGTGAGGGCAGGGGTAAGGTGTGTAGGATATGAGTAGATGGAAATGAAGCAAAAGTAGCTTTCATAATAGAAGTAAATCATACGAAAAGTCCATAACTTTAGTTTATGTTGGATTCAGGATTAAATTTAGAATGTCCTGGTTCCTATTATTCTCCCATGTTAAATATGCTGGTCCATCACCAAGTTAAGATTTGCATATAAAGAATGACATAGTCAAGTGTAATCAATTGATTTTGTTCATTATAATGGTGATACATGGCCTCACTTAAAGGTAAAACGAGCATTTAAAGTGCTCTTTAATCTCATCAGTTGCCTCTCAATGAAGCTCAACAGCTATCTCTTTGGAGTGTCACTTTCTATGAGCTACGTCTGAATTAGCTAGTTTGTGGGGAGCTGTCAGGTTGTAAGCCTTACAAGGACTTTGATACCAGACAGTCCCTCAGGGGCATTTTATAATATCTGTGCCGCTCAGATCGATGCTGTTTATATTCACCTTCTGGGTATAAAAATAAATACCTAGTGACAGGCAGATTTAGCTAAAGCAGTGACTGAAATAAGGGGTAAAGTCAATGTCCCTTAGGATTGTGTAATGTGATTTAAAAATTATGACTCTAGTCATTTACACAAATTTTTGCTTTGGAATTAAAAAATGCACGTATAACTTGGCGAAATTATTTGGTGAGCCACAATTCATATGGAAGGTATAAGGTACATAGCCATGCTGGAAATTTAAGACAATGATTCCTGTCCCTGTGCTAGTTAATGTTAACTATTCTCTCCTCTAATTACCTGATTTTGATATCCTACAATTTTTCCAATCAGATGCTAAGTACTCTTTAAAAACTAATTCAAATACTACCTCCTCTTGAAGCCTGCCTTGCTTTTCCTAAGTAGCAAATGGTATTTCCTTCCTCTGGGTGCTCAGAATAACTTGCTACACGTTTCTGGTTTCAGTGGTGTAATATCTTATACTATGGTATTTTTATAGAGGGATAATCTTCTCTATTAAAATTTTAGTGTCTTGAGGTAAGGGTCTTACTCATTTTCTCTGTTTAATGATTTAGAATAATTGCTGAGATAATGCTTGTTAAATTGGGTAGGTGTTTGTGTGTTTCAGTCCCCCTATTGCTTACATAGCATTTATGAAGATTGTTCCCTTTTTTTTTTAATGTCAAAAGTTTTTTTTTTTTTACATCTTTATTGGAGTGTAATTGCTTTACAATGGTGTGTTAGTTTCTGCTTTATAACAAAGTGAATCAGTTATACATATACATATGTTCCCATATCTCTTCCCTCTTGTGTCTCCCTCCCTCCCACTCTCCCTATCCCACACCTCCAGGTGGTCACAAAGCACGGAACTGATCTCCCTGTTCTGTGCAGCTGCTTCCCACTAGCTATCTACCTTACGTTTGGTAGTGTATATATATATCCATGCCTCACTCTCTCGCTTTGTCACAGCTTACCCTTCCCCCTCCCTGTATCCTCAAGTCCATTCTCTAGTAGGTCTGTGTCTTTATTCCTGTCTTACCCCTAGGTTCTTCATGACATTTTTTTTCCTTAAATTCCATATATATGTGTTAGCATATGGTATTTGTCTTTCTCTTTCTGACTTAACTTCACTCTGTATGACAGACTGTAGGTCTATCCACCTCATTACAAATAGCTCAATTTCATTTCTTTTTATGGCTGAGTAATATTCCATTGTATATACGGCACTACTTTAAAAAGCGAAAAATCTCAAACTACAATGAGATTGTTCGCTTTTTAAAGTAGTGCTGTATTTGCAAAGTAAACAGGAAACCCTTTGCAAATATGGTGGAAACGAAAATGTTTGTTTTGTTTCAAGGTTGAGTGGAAACAATATTAAGAGAGGAGTGGCAAGACTGACTTTGACTGTGGACTGTATTTGAATTAATTTTTTAATATAGACATTCGTTTCTTTTTGTTCATACAACGGGGCAGGCTGCAGAAGATGGGAGTGGAGTGGACCTTTTTCCTTCTTCTTCTCTCATCTGTCCCTTCCTCTCATTAGCCCCTGGTTCAGTCATGAGAACTAAGTAAAGTCAGACAGACAATGTGCTTTCCCCTGTGTCTAAAACTGATTCAAGTTGGGAATAAGTAGCAGAGTTAGAATATTTGTTTGCCATACTACAAGCAATATAAGGATCAAGATTTGGGGTTCCAAGTCTGGAGAGATCTGATAATCTTAAGTTTTTATGAATCTCTGTGAAATATGAAATCAAGCTTATTTTATTAGTCCATCAAACTAAAGTTTTGTCTAATTATACATGTAATTAGAATAAGTAAGTTGTCAAATTCCATTTCCAAAGAGACCACAGCATTAACGTGGGTACAGTGTTTTAATGTAAGATTTTTTTTTTTTTTTTTGTGGTACGCGGGCCTCTCACCGCTGTGGCCTCTCCCGTTGCGGAGCACAGGCTCCGGACGCGCAGGCTCAGCGGCCGTTGCTTACGGACCCAGCCGCTCCGCGGCACGTGGGATCTTCCCGGACCGGGGCACGGACCCGCGTCCCCAGCATCGGCAGGTGGACTCTCAACCACTGCGCTACCAGGGAAGCCCTAGTTTTTAACTTTTTATCAGGAAAAATATTTTAAATATAAAGAAGAGAGAACAGTAAACAGAGTCTCCATAGTTGCTGTATGTATTGTTTGCTAAATATTTTAAGATAAATTAGAGATGTGACATTTCACTCCTAAATACTTCCATAGGAAACTTTTATCCCTAATTAATAACAAGACATACATGTATAAGTGCTGTGTACATTGTCATACGGAGGAAGAAGCAGAGCTTGATGATTAAGACATTATACTCTGGAGGCCCACTGCCTGCATCTGAGGCCCATCTCTGCCCATTTTCTAGCTTTGTGATATCGGCAGAGTCACCTAAAGTGTCTGCGCTTCACTCTTTTGGTCTGAAAAATAAAGGTAATGTGATACCTACCTCATACTGTTACAGTGAAAATTAAATTAGTTAACACATATAAAGAATTTAGAACATTCCCTGTCTTACAGTAGGCAATCCAGAAATGTTAGTGAGTATAATTTTAAAAATAATAATTATTAATATTACTACAATACATTTAATATTGATTTGAAGTGATTTGAGTTCCAAATGGAACACGTTTATGTGTGGCTGTGTTAACAATAATTGAAGGGTACTAGTTTGACCTCTTTCATTTTATTGTTATGAATATCCTTACATTTGTGTGAAAAACTTAAGAAAATGCGTAACAAAATAAAAATCAGAATCTTCAGAAAACGTTTAGAAATAAATGTGACCTCAGTGCAAAAATTTGCCTTGAAATCCTTGTAGGTTTTATATATCTGGGTTTGAAAAGATAATTAAATGTCAAGATAAAATGGAAAAAAAAGCTAATAATGCAACAGTTATTTATGAAATTCCACATTCATGTTCTCTTTAGTTTTGAAATTTATTTAGGTTCTTGTTTAGGTTTTTAGAGACATCTGTCCCAATAAATCCTTAACTTCCCTAAAGATGTAGTGAAGCAGATTCCCCAGAAGATTTCAGTTGTGCCAGCAAGCAGCACTATTTTCTTAATTCCCAAAGCAAGCAAAGAGAAAGCAGATCGTTACAAACTCTTATTAACCTAATTCCAAGACCTATGTTTCAGACTGAAATCCAAATGAAATAAATTCAGCCCAGAATTCCTGTGTCAATAACTTGAGTTGATTTATTTGCTACGTTTTATTATATTGATCATGCTAAAAATTTGACCTTTCTGGGACATTTGGCTAGTCTGCTGAATTCCCTTGCATATTTATGTTGCTATTTATTTTCTTACCAGTCTTATCTACATTAAAACTTATTCCAACATAATGTCCTATCTAAATGTCTTCTTAAAAGCCTAATCATTCATGATTTGATTTTATTTTGTAGAAATAAATCAGTCTGTTTCTAGAATGAACCAATAGGGATATGTATCAGACAGCGACGACTCTGCTCTAATTATTAAAGAAAGAAAGTCTAGGTTTCTTTGGCAGCCTTTTTTTTTTTGGCGGTACGCGGGCCTCTCACTGCCGTGGCCTCTCCCGTTGCGGAGCACAGGCTCCGGAGGCACAGGCTCAGGGGCCGTGGCTCACGGGCCCAGCCACTCCACGGCATGTGGGATCTTCCCGGACTGGGACACGAATCCGTGTCCCCTGCATCGGCGGGCAGACCCTCAACCACTGCACCACCAGGGAAGTCCTCTTTGGCAGCTTTTTAAAAAAAACTGTCTAATAGTATACAGCCTTTATTTCAGGCTCTGCTAATGACTATTGTTGAATCCTCAAATAGGAGATGGCATAGAGATAGAATATTAATTGCTTCTGTATAGTAAATGGTACAATCAGAGTTACCTTTTCGTGTGTGTGCATCTAAAATAAGTGGTGTAAATATTTTCAATGCTATATGTTTGGATTGGATTATAATAGTAATTAACATATGTATACTTATTCTATACTAGAAAGTAAATGCTTTGCAGGTAATGTTATTGTTTAAAGTTCACACTCATCCTTTGTGGCAATACTATTATTTTCATGATATCCAGAAAAGATAAGTAAAATTTAGTGAGCTTAAGTGACTTGTCCGCTGTCACACATGTGGGATTTGGTAGTGCAGGGAACTGAATGCAGTGCAGTCCGTGTGATCCACAGCAGGAGCCGTGTGTCCCTGTGCTGTGCTACACTGCCTATTCCGTGGGCCCCTATGGGGGACAGGAGAAGGCCATGTGATGGGACTGTTGTAAATCAAGGCTTAAGATTAAAGGTTTTGAAGATGGTTTTGGTTTAAAATTTTAATTTATTATACCTATCCATCATTCTGTCCGTATTTAATTTTGATGTATGTGGCTTGTACTTACCCAACCAGCTTCATCATTGACAGTTGTTAGTTGACAGTGACTTGCAGTAGGTAAAATAAAATCTCTGTGATTAAAAAGATTGTTAGACTTTAAATCATAAATCTTCAGTGAGCTGATCCATCATTCCTAGTGATACTTACCATGGAGACCTTAAAATTAATGCATGCACCCTTGTGTGAAATATATAGCCATATTAGGATTCATTGGGGGGAAAAAACTGTTAAAACTAATAAAAAGGAAGATAAGATTAGATTCCGTTTCTTCTAGGAATAGCGCCGTATGTTTTTTGGGCCTTCTTCCAAAACTTTTGAGTCTATTTTGATATTTTTGTAATGCTTTGTGCACTTGGGCATGTGCTGCTTTTGCAAGGATAGTTAAAACGTTGGTCCTCAGCTGCTTTGGGGTGGTGGCATGCATAATTCTCTTTTAGATTCCACATCCAGTTCTTCCTTTCCAGAGGCTAGTGTATGGTGTATTTATTTAGAACTCACTGAATATTCACTGTTTGGAAAGTTCGGTGGCATTATGTGGGCATTATAAACTCACCCTCTGTACAGCATTGGGTAAACAGAGATATGGGGACTGGATTGTTTTGAATGGTATCTTCAACCTTTTTTTGCTTGAACGTGCATGTCAGTTAAAAAAATGCACCTCTCAATATAACAATATTTACTTATAAATTCTCTCTATATACTACTGAACTAATATGCTGAGAAACCTCCCAAGAGACATCTAAAATTTTAAGATAAGTGAAATTTTATGAAGTATTGGTTTAAGTGGCATTTGACATTAAAAATCACCAGAAAAAAGTATAGTTCTTTTCTAGATGCTTAGTTATTAAATGCCTTTAATTATGATGCCTTCATAATGCCATAGGAAATATCTCAACAGCCCATATGAACACAGGACATTGTTACCGATATAGTAAGTCTAAATCTATATTTATGATAATCTTCTTGATAATATTAACTTTTTTGACCAACTTGCCGGTTGAACTAATTGAGTCACTTTTCTATCTGGTAATGAGACTGAAGAAGAGCTAGTGCTGGGAATAGAAGCATCATCTCTGTCATTCTCTTATTGTTCAGTGCAACTTCCATTACTAGAATTTCAACTTCAATCATTGTTAATTTCAGAAATCTTTTAAAGCTGGTAGCACGTATGGAGTAGGTTAAACCCAAGAAAATAATAAGTAAATTTACATATAAAGTTAAGAATAGTACATTGAAAGGGACTGTGTAAGGGAGAAGGTGGCTCATTATCAGTATGTGGGGTTTCCACTTTCTCCTTGTGGTACCTGGAAGATGACAGATGACTTGAGACCAACCCGCACACAGTAAGGCCAGGGGAGAGGGAATACTAATGTCACTCTTTTTGGTAAATATTAGTAAACTTTAATTTTTTTCTTATTTCATTTGCTAGAAATGGGTATAACTGTAAGTTCTAATGTTTTCTTCCACCCTTCCAGTGAATTTCTTTGGAGACCACTGACGCATGGTGTGTTCATTTTTATTTAAGTTCTTCTCAAAAAGATGGCCTTGACTGTCACTTGAGTGAAGTAATCGAAATAATTCAACTCGTGAAGTGGAAGTGAAAAGCCCAGCTAATGTTCTAACCCATGTTCACCTACACATTGTCTGTTTGATTGATATCTATAGCTCCGTGCTTTGAATGCATTGCCCTAAATTAAAATGTAAATTCTCAGGGTCAAGGGGTTTGGATACCAAAAGAGTCTTTTGGTCAGTGGTCTCCAAAGGAATTCACTGGTGGAAGAGAACATTAGAACTTACAGTTATACCCATTTCTAGCAAATGAAATAAGAAAAATATTAAAGTTTACTAATATTTACCAAAAGGAGTCTTTATACCAGCCTTTCATCATTTACATGTTCTTGCAGTTACTTGGCATTTAAAAAAAAAAAAAAAGCCTTGGAAACAATTTGCTTTTAGTTCATAGATTTCAGAATGAGAATTTTCAGAGCTAGAAGGAGGTTTACAGATCTTGTTACCCTCTGTTCCTTAAAAAAAAAAAAAAAAATCTGAGAAGCCATAGCAAGGACACACAGAGTTGAAATGAGATTGAGAAGCTGGGTTCCTGACTGAGGCGCTGTCTGTCCATTCACTGGACTGCTTCTGGTGTTTGTCCTTGCTTCATGCTGAATTAGAAAAAGCATGAGTCTGGGGACTAGGAAACAGTGATTCAAGTTTATTTATTCACTCAACAAATGTTATAAATAGGGCAAGCAGATACAGTTCTAAGCGATTTGCTAGGTGCTAGGGCCACAACCGAATGATGTCAATGAGGCCTCTTGCCCTCGTGGTGATTATATTTTAGTGTAGTGAGATAGCAAACATGGGGCAAATAAAAAATTTGATAGCGTTTTTACGCATCCATATATCCTTAAACATCATGTAGAATATCAAAGTGTTGATGCCAAATTTCTGATTTTAATAAAGAGAATTCTGATCATTTAATGAGCATTGTTGCATTACTGATTTTTAAAAGATACCTGAAAAAAAAAATGTAGTAAAATTATTGCTTCCAAAGTTAAGTTGGCACAATCTGTGCAAGACAGAATTGAAACAAAAGTCAACCGCACCAACGCAGTTACATAACCAGTCTTTATCCCTTCCTTTGACATTTTATACAAAATTATTATTTTATAGTCTTTATCTTGAAAGGGATGTCCTGCCATCTAGATACATAAATTTTATCAATGTTAAGATATATCCTAGGTTTATATCTTAGGATATGACTTAAATTTTGCATGTTAAGCAGTACAGTAAATGTTTGACAAACCTTAATGTGAAATTCTATAAAATCAGTAATGTCTGCATTGCTCTGAATGTAATAAATGAAGTGTAATGTTTTCAGTATTCTATGGGGGATAATTTAGATGGGAGAATCTCCAAGAGAGTATTTTTCAACTGCGATCTGAAAAGTGAACTGACACTATGAAAAAAGACCAGGGAACAACCTACCAGACAAAAGGAATAGCAGACCCAAGGACGTTAAACCAGGAGGAGCATAATGTGTGTGAGGACCAGAAAACAGTCCAATGTGGCAATGAGCAAGGGAAGGCAGAGCAGGAGATCTGGATGAGGAGTCAGGCTGGAAATAGATCATTCAGAGTCTTATGGGCCATAGAGAGATTTTCATTTCTTTGTAAGTATGGTGGGATCTTGGCGTCCTGGACTCCAGGCTTTTTTTTTTTTTTTTTCTGGTACACAGGCCTCTCCCTGTTGTGGCCTCTCCCGTTGCGGAGCACGGGCTCCGGACGTGGCCATGGCTCACGGGCCTAGCCGCTCCACAGCATGTGGGATCTTCCCGGACTGGGGAACGAACCCGTGTCCCCTGCATCGGCAGGCGGACTGTCAACCACTGCGCCACCAGGGAAGCCCCTCCAGGCTTTTTTTTACTGTATATTAGTTGTAAGGTGTTAGTCAATCTTTGCCTCAGGTATCAAGGGAAAATAATTGATCTTGACTATCTGAAATCACATAGTGCTTTTCATAGGCAAGACACCATTTCACAGTCCCTTAGCAGAGAAAATACCCTATCAGCCACTCCCCAAAATTTAGGTTACATATTTATGTATAAAAAAGATATGTATATATATGTTCAGAGTATTACATCCCTTTCTAATGCTGATAATTTGAAATTTTCATACTACTCTTAGAGTTTAAACCAGCCCTCAGTCCTTGTCATCACACTTACCTGTATTGTGATATTGTGATGGCTCTCATGCTCATTGAGGGCTAGATCCTGGGATAGGTGATTCACACGCATTCCTCCATCATGCAAACTAAAAATTCATCAGTTTTATTTTGAGAATGTCCTCAGATTCTGTATTCCACCTTATTAAATCGTTATTGTAATCCTTATCAGCAACCTCAATACATTTTATTTAAGGAATGCCTCTTTTTGCTTTTAAATTTTAATGAACAAGTTCTTGCAGTGATCAGTATCCGTTTTTGACTCATTTTAGTTGTTTTATGTGTTTCAAATTCATAGTTGTCTTTGATTCGCTTCGTCATATTAGAAAATGTATATTTTTTTGCTTTAATATCACCTATGTATTTTTTTAACTTGCTATCTTTCTCTGTGTATTGCACAGTTTCAGTTGCTTACTGTTCCCCTACCTCCAAAGTCTGCTTATTTCAGACTGTTTCTTCCTTCTCTTTTATATATCATAATTAATTGTAGAAGAATATGCAGAGACTTAACAGTAGATCTAATTTTAAGGAATAGAATTATTTCTTCAGGTTTCTTCTGACCACTAATGTTATGTTTATTTTTCATGTTAACTGTAAAACATTCTTAATATATTGAGTAAATTGCCTCTGAGGAATTAATGCTATAGTTTTTCCATAGGGTAAATCTAAGCAGCTAAAACATTTTAACTACTTGAAGAACTGGAGAAATTTTCTCAGTTCATAAAAAAAATCTCTTTATTTCCTCATCAAATATATTATGATTAGCTGAACTCATGTTTTTTCAAAGGACAATATGTTCATTAAATTATAATTTAAATTTTTTGTTTTCTTATTGTTATGATTCAGTAAAGCAAATGGACAAATATTGTATTTAAGCCCTTAGTGTCATGTAGTCAGTGTCATCCAACTCATATTTCCTTTTCAGTTCTATTCATCCACTCAGTGTGTCTCTGAGTCACAGCATCCTCAAGGAGAAAAATAGCAGCTTAAACCAATTAACTCAGGAGACTCAACAGTGCTCTTATTGCCACTGTAACTGGACTCATTATTTACTATTCAGCCTGGCCTCACACCCTGACCAGAACAACTATAATTGGCTGAAGGCTCAGCACCTTTTTCTCTATTTATTATTCATTAATTGGGTATGGACAGCTGCAGCTGCTTTGATGAATCTCCACTTCTAATTGATGCATGTGATTTACTAAAAAGGAGGCTTTCCTATGTGTGGGTAAGAACTGGTAACCAGCTTACATTCCAGTGGTGAACTAGTGGCTACGGAAGCAACCTTATTTTTTAATCCATAGAGTAGATACCAACATGTCAGTATAGCAGCCTTTTCCGCCTTGCTGGCTGTATGAAAGTCTATTGTAAATATAATACATCCATGATAGTTATTTACATTGGATGATAATATCATGCCTAAAAGCATATTGTGTATCCAAAATTTTGTTTGATATTGGGAATACAATTGAGACTAAAAATTTCAAGAATCAATAATGTGTGTGTTGTGAAAGTTGTAAAGCCCTCTTGTAAACAACATCTGTGAAATAGTTGTAAAAAAGAAAAGGATGTATTTGGAGGTGGAAGTTTTAAAATATACTCATATACACTGTGGAGAATTGTATCCAAGTCTGTAGTCTCTGGTTATTGAAGAGTTTGGTTCATTACACAAGAACACGTTCATTTACCCCCTTCACTAGTGGGATAGAAATACCAATTGTGATGCCCCTGTAGAGGGTCTCAGCTCTTATTTAGTATCAGCTAATTTTCTCACAGTTTCGTGAGATACACAAAAATTAGAGAGCAGGGGGAGGTAAACCTAACCATAATGTGATTGTGAGCAAAGTTTCTCAGTGAGCATGTTCAGCCTGAATTGTGCACAGTAATTAAGCTAATTTTTATTGTAATTTAAGTGAAATATATGAACTTTTAATTTCTAAGCATTTTACTGTTGGTAGAAATAGTTTTAGCATGAAAAAGATTAAAAATATTAAAAACAAATGTTTTATTATAAAAATCAATTCTAAGAGTGTTTCATTTGAGATAAATATATTAAATATGCAAAAGTCTTTTGTGTCTGTCATAGACATCATTGTGACTTTCCAAATGAAATTTGCGAATAGGTACTGCTTGCAAAATCGAATGACCCATCCAGGATTAGCTGGTACCTCTGTCTCTGAGTGATCTAATCTATTATTTAATAAATGAAATTATGTTGAGATGAATAGTCAGAGGAACATGCTTCTCATGTTTCACTTATGTGTTTTACCAGGTACATTTGAATACATTTTGGAATTTACCTCCTCAGCGTCTCTGTACACATTTATGTAGGGTAGTCGGGAGACTTGAGAAGAGATGTTTTGGGGAAAAAAATTGGCAAGAGACATGCTGACTTAATTTTTCTTGTGGTCTGGCAAACAATGAGATCTTAATTCCAGGGGGACAATTTATTTGAAATTTTTAACTAACACACTAAACAATATGTGTTAAGTAGCTTTTCTCCACTTACCTTTTCTCAGTCAGTTCCTTTGTGTCTAGTATTTGCTCTATGTTAATTATACTATATAATGCCATAATATATCAAGAAAAGTAAAGATGGATTATGATGATATCAGGAACAATAATTTCAGAAGTTTAAGGAAATGAGTTACATTTAGAAATTTTAATCTTTTCATGAAATGACTTCAATTTATGGAGAGTGTAATAAAGGGCGGGGGGGGGGACCATGGGCAACAACCATATTATTTTTTCTTAATATATTTAGCATCTGTACATTAAAACTAGACTTGATACATGATTATACAAGTTGAGAAGTACATTATTTTAAATTATTCCTAAAAGCCCTTTATATGGCTATTTATTTATTTATTGGCTGCACCATGCAGCTTTCAGGATCTTATTTCCCTGACCAGGGGTTGAACCGGCCTCAGTAGTGGAAGCACTGAGTCCTAACCACTGGACCACCTGGGAATTCCCTCTATGGCAATTGAAAAGTGAAAGAATCTCTATTAAAATACATTTAAAACATAATTTTTAAGTGTGAGAGGGCTCAGAGGAAATAGAAGCAACTTCCACCTTAGTAAGATAATCGTATAGTGCTTAATAGCTCTCTAGAAAGGACTTAAAACAAAAATTAGTATTTTAAATTGCGAATATACTACATGTTTATTGTATTACATTGGAAACAACAAGAAAGCACAAAGATGAATACCGTCAAAGCTATAAAAACCAGTGATAGTGCTACTAGTGTTTGCTATGTACTCATCCCTACATTTCTCTCATTTCCTCTCTTTCCTCTAAAAATATACGCTGATTTTCTCTTCTTTCTTTGTGCTTAACACCTACATTTAAGCTTAAAACCATTTAAAAACAAATACAGCATATATGTACATTCCCAATGTAATTACTCTCTTATATTCCTTAATAACAATATAAAATTGTATTTGTCATACTTATTGTGACTATTTTGCTATTGTTGCACATTTGTTTCAAGATTTAGGTATTAAATGACATTTCTATAAATGTTATCATTAAATCCTCCACTCTACCAATAAATTATTTCTTGAGTGAGTGAATGAATGAAATAATTGCACTTATGCACATATTCCTAACCTTAATTCATAGGTATAGTTCACTCTCTCTTATTTATCATCAAATCTTTCTACTTTTCATATATCTAAATTTCGCTAGAGATAGATATAAATAGGATTTCTGGAAAAGATATGCTTACAGAAACTAATGTAATATTTTCTAAAATTATAGAAATAGGACTATAATTTTTTCATAACTGAAAATAACATAGATTCTTTAGTTTGAGTCTTCTTAATTTAAGTAGGAGAGGATATTAGAACCAACTGAGAGATTCTTTCCAAAGATGTCCTCCCCGTTGTGATTCACTGCTTTATTGGTGGGGGAGAGGGCTCCCCAGGTGATTCTGATATGCCCCAGGGAATAAGGACCACACCTGCAGCCCAGCGTTATTTATAAGTCAGAAAGCTGAAGCCCAAGGAACAGTGACTGGCCCTAGTCTGAGGTGTTATTAATACGACTGAGTAGAAGCAAATCTCCTGATGTCTTTACTTTCCACGATGCCTTTCCACAGTTTTTTGTAAGTATGTTCTTTGTAATAGGTTTTGTATGGAAAAAAAAAAAAATTCCAGGGTCACATAAGCTTGAGAACACTGGGTTAAACATGGTTTTCTTTAGTGACACTTATTTCAGAGCTTTTGATGTTCCAATGTGCTTTGTTATTCTCTTGACAGAAGAGTAGAAGAATATTTCCCCAAGTTATTTCAGGTTGGAGTTAACCCTTAGAGTATCTTGAGAAACTACTGTCTTTTGAAATATCCTTTGACAGATATTACTGGCCATATTACCATGTGCACACATCTATTATTCAGTAATAATAAAACAGTGTTTCTACCCTTTGGAGGGTAGAAAAATTTAGACATCCATTAATATGCTTATTATTAATCCTAACTTTTTCATGAGTAGTTCTAAACAAAAATGTGTGTGCAATTTAAACTATTGATGTTAAAGCAGTGGACTTGCAGTTTTAGTGTGTATTACAATCACCTGGAGGGTTTGTTGAACTACTACTTGCTGGATCCCTCCCCTGACGTTTCTAATTGACTAGGTTTGGGGTGGGGCCTGAGAGCCTGAACTCTAAAAAGTTTCAGTGGTTGCTGATGCTGCTTCTTCAAGGACCACACTTTGAGAAACCTCTGCTTTAAAATAAATATTGAGGCTTTTCACTAATTCAGGATGTTTGCAGTTGAGAAGAAAATTGACATCATTTATTAGGTGAGACCCTCTTTACATTCTTGTTATTAATGAAAGTAGTTTGTTTTAATGATCCCTTCTCTTATTCAAGTCAATCGTGCCCAGGAACAGAGAGCCATAGAATAGAGTATGAATTTTAAAATATGTTAAAATTCACGGTTGAATCCAAGACCAAACCCCAGTTACTACTTTTATTCTTTCCTTTATTAGCAGTTGGAATGCTGGTAGATGTGTTAGGTTACGTGTTCTTTGGCGCTATGGTGTCTCTTTTTCTTAACATCTTTCTCCTTTCTTTTCTTATCCTTCATGCTGTACACACCTAACCTCTGTTTTAGAAAAGAGTATGAATTAGTGATTCCTGCGTGTAGGTATTTTGCCAAATTTTAGACTTTCAACACTACTCTTTCATTATTTTGTATATTTAGTTAATGGGGGAGCAATTATATCTTTGTGGCTTTCACATGGATAAAAAACAGTGATCTGTCTTCAACTTTTTTTTTTTGCGGTACGCGGGCCTCTCACCGCTGTGGCCTCTCCCGTTGCGGAGCACAGGCTCCGGACGCGCAGGCTCAGCGTCCATGGCTCACGGGCCCAGCCGCTCCGCGGCATGCGGGATCTTCCTGGACCGGGGCACAAACCCGCGTCCCCTGCATCGGCAGGCAGACTCTCAACCACTGCGCACCAGGGAAGCCCCTTTTTTTTTTTTTTTTAATTTTTATATTCAGCACATTAAATTGACTCATAAAAACATTCTAAAAATGTAGTTTTTCCTTTTCAACAAAGTATAATAAAACATAAAAACCCCCAAAACAGAATACCTAAACAACAGTTTCCAAATATAATCCTTCCCCTTATTATAGAGAGTATTTTCATATTTTCTTTCAACATTGTTTCATTTGAAAAATAATTCGGTCATGACCAATTAAATTGATTTCATTACATAATGAGTTGGACTTGCAGCTTTAGAAGTCATTGATAAAAAAAAAAAGTCCTGGGCTTCCCTAGTGGCGAAGTGGTTGAGAGTCCGCCTGCCGATGCAGGGGACACGGGTTTGCACCCCGGTCCGGGAAGATCCCACGTGCCGCGGAGCGGCTGGGCCCGTGAGCCATGGGCGCTGAGCCTGCGCGTCCGGAGCCTGTGCTCCGCAACGGGAGAGGCCACAACAGTGAGAAGCCCGTGCCGTTTTGCTAATATTTGTGTCTAAATAATCTTTCCAGTGTTGCAACTTCCTTAGGGAAACACACGCACGCGCGTGTGTGTTTTAAAATATCTTGGGATACTGTTGGATTATCTGGTTATAGAAATTTTCAGAGCCATCTAAAAAGTTGGACACTATCACTTCTTTGTAGACTTCGTGTTGCCACATTCTGCCAGCCTTCTTATGAAATTTTCTGATTGTCCATTTAAGTCTTTTCTCTTGCTTATCAGTTGCATTACTGCAGTGTGCTGCGAAAATAGTCAAATGTTGTGATTCTTTTTTCAGTTTTGTTTTGAGGAAATTACCTGGGGAATATGGAATACATTAGTCCCTAAAATGGAGTTGATAATACAGGTCTGAATTTAATAAAAAAATGTTTACTTAGGAAGAAGTTAACTATATTTGAACTGGGGGAATAAAAAGTTTAACATAAGTAGCCAAAAACAATTGTTAGAGAGATGCATTTTGGATAAATGAGTGAGGTTCTTAGTTTCTTGCCAGACGAGAAACTGGATAATCTTGCCAGGGTAATTCAGTATCACAAGCATAGTTCAAATAGTTCAAAATTAATCTTTAACCTGAAACTCTTGTGGGATTTTCTTGAATCGTTATTGATTGGATCTTTTCTCCTACCTTGGGAGACAAATTGGTTGAAGTTAGGATTCGATTGTACTAAGAGTTACAATAGATCTCTTCTTTCCTAGTATTTGTACTTACTTTTTTAAAACAAAAATTGATACACCTGGAAAACATGCAGAAATCAAGGGAATATGACATAAAATAATCCTTCATTGCTATTATTTTTACACAAAGGTCATGTGTACCTTTGGTTATCAAACTAAAAATTACAGAAATTTGGTAACATAAGTGGTGAAATTTATTTCAAGGGGAAACTTTTAAGTTGGTTGTATTTAAAGGTACTTAGACTATTCTTTAAATGTACATTCTAATAAGTACTGGATGTGGGAAAGCTCTGGTCCTCTCAGGATGATTCCGAGTGATTCCAACGTTGAGGAAATTAGGAGAGAAGTTAGGTTATAATGTGAAAGCTAATACCTGAATGGAAATTTGTGTGTCTGATGTCATCATGGGACTATATTTTAAAATATTCTTGTAGATCTGTTTTTGTTTTTTTTTTTTTTTTTTTTTGTGGTACGTGGGCCTCTCACTGTTGTGGCCTCTCCCTTTGCGGAGCACAGGGTCCAGACGCGCAGGCCCAGTGGCCATGGCTCATCGGCCCAGCCGCTCCGCGGCATGTGGGATCTTCCCGGACCGGGGCACGAACCTGTGTCCCCTGCATCGGCAGGCGGACCCTCAACCACTGCGCCACCAGGGAAGCCCTAGATCTGTTTTTTAAAGACTATGCATTTGGCAAATGAAGAAGTGAATGTGAGAATACCTGTGTTAGCATAAGTTGTAATATTCTGTTTATTGTCTATTTTTTCTTTATAGCCGGAAAAGAACGATAGTGAGCCAGGCAGCCAGAGGATAAAACCTGTTTTTATCGATGATGCTAATTTTGGGCGACAAATATCCTATCAGCATGCAGCAGTCCATATTCCCACTGACATCTATGAGGGCTGTAAGTAAAAGAATGTGAACAACTCTTGGAATACCATGTTCTCATCTATCTTAAATATCTAATATTTGAAAAAAAAGGAGCAACTGTGATAGTGTTTTGTTCACATGTCATTTAAGAGTCTGTGGTAAACTTTGATTTATGCAAAAGAAGAAACTTGATTTTCATGAGCAATATATTGTTCATAGGCTGTCACTCTGTGAATTCACTCTGTGAATAGGCTGTCACTCTGTGAATACAGGAGAGCCTGTATCCATGGAGGTGTCCTTCTACTCTGTTGTTTAACAAATAATTCTGCCTTTCCAATTGATACCAATAAC
Source organism: Monodon monoceros (assembly GCF_005190385.1). Taxonomy (NCBI): domain Eukaryota; kingdom Metazoa; phylum Chordata; class Mammalia; order Artiodactyla; family Monodontidae; genus Monodon; species Monodon monoceros. The sequence goes on along the minus strand of NW_021703776.1, from coordinate 24,621,285 downwards.
TTAAAAAGTAATAGATGTATTTTTTTAAAAATCAAAACTATGTAGCAGTAGTACAGACCCACAAACTGCTAAAGGAAGCGAGGTGTACATTGTAGACTCTCTAGTTCTTATCACATCTTACTGTGTTTTACTGTCTCTGTCTCTCTCTGTGTATCTCTGCCTTACTCTAGGATATAAGAAAAAGATACCACTGTCTTAGTATATTGTGGACTCGATAAAAAGTGTTGGTTAAAGGAATGAATGATAGACCTAAAGAAATAGAAAAACATCAACTGGAAGACTTGATTGAGAAGGCTTCACTGTGAGGAAGGGAGGGGAATAAGTTATTTAGGAAGATACAGGGGAGGAAGCTTGTGCCAATGGTATTTCTTAGAGACACCCTATATACTAATAAGGGCAGAGCCTGACAATTCTAAGTAGGAATTCTTTTAAGTGCAGCCTAATCATCTATGAGGACCAGCTGTGACCCAGAAAGCAGGGTCTTTGCCCATTCACAGCTCTGGTTTTAGATGTTATCTATTTTCTAACTCGTTCCCACTTTTCCCCCTTGTACCCTGCCTTTCACATAAGTAAATGGTAAGGAGAAAGAACCACTTGAGAATTTAAAAAGTATATTTCCTTTTTTTTTTTTTTTTTGCGGTACGCGGGCCTCTCACTGTTGTAGCCTCTCCCGTTGCGGAGCGCAGGCTCAGCGGCCATGGCTCACGGGCCCAGCTGCTTCGCGGCATGTGGGATCTTCCTGGACCGGGGCACCAACCCGTGTACCCTGCATCGGCAGGCGGACTCTCAACCGCTCCGCCGCCAGGGAAGCCCTAAAAAGTATATTTCTAATAGTTCCCTTAATTAAAAAGGCTGTAAAGTGTACTGGGTATCCAGAGTGTATCCAGAACTGCCTGGATTCTGGATGCAGACAGCCTGGGTTAAATTAAATTTCAAATCTAAATTTTAGCAGTATTTCCTTTGGCAAATTTATTAACTTTATGGGCTAGCATTGCTCACCCGTAAAATGGGGATAAGTTTACTAACCGAAAAGTTCATTTGAGGGTAAAGTAAGTTAGTATGTTTGAGTTTGCATAAGAGTGCCAGGCTCATAGTAAGCATTATGTAACTGTTTGCTGTTATTATTAATAGCAGTTAAAGTTTATTTACACAAAAAGGATTAAATACAAGGACTAATATAAAAAATTAGCCTTAATTTTTTGGATTCATTCCAAGATTGTTGTTTAAAAGGGCATTTTTAAGTACGTGTCTTATTTTTTCCATAATATAAATTTCATCTTCTGTCAAATTGTTTTATTCATTTTTTTGTTTCACCTTTTTAATATATATATATATAT